>NC_079890.1:36619347-36775369 GCF_024868665.1 Triplophysa rosa
GTTTGGTCACCAACGTTCTTCAAAGTATCTTCTTTTGTGTTCTGCAAAAGAAAGTCATGCAGGTTTGCAATGACGTGCGGGTGAATAAATGATGATATTTGTAATTTTTGGATGCACTATCCCTCTAGGCTCAAACAAAAATAGCTGGAATCCAAGACAAAAATAGTGAGTAAGAAAATCATTTTTTCCCCTGTGGACGGCTCTTTCCACACCCTCAAAACCTACAGTATCTTATCGCATTCCTGTCTGTCAAACGCTCCGTCAGAGTTTCTGTAGTCTCTAGGCGCCGTCAGGCTTGGGCCGGGTGATGGGGGAAACAGGACGTCCTGTCTGTTCCTCAGCTACGCCTGGCATAGCGTACTTACCATTTGATGTCCATAAATACAGCCACGCCGGAGCCAATCACAACACTACACCACATCCCATCAGTCCATTAACGGCAGACGCTCTTTCTTATTTCAATGTCATTTATGCAGACCTTGTACATGGATTTGATTTCGTTTGGAGGGTATTTGAGTTCATTAGTTTTAGCCAAATAGAGGCGGGGTGCATGGCGGTTGCTGAAGTTTGTGTGCATTTTTTCTGCGCTGTGGAGTTAGCATTCTTTTGACAATAACTATTGCTCAATCTGAAGGACTCTGGGGTTTGCTCAGATCTACCCTTTATAAATATTTAACTTTTAACTTGTTTGTGCCTCGGTCACTTATTCATAGAGATTTTTGGGTGTGGGTACTTTTGAGCAATACCCTAGCGACCACAAAGTAAACCTTAGCAACCGTATAGCAATGAAGTAAAAGCATGTTTGATGTTTATGATAAAAAAATCTTTCACATTTCCCACTTCACTATTAAGATTAATTGTTTTTATATACGGTTTATTATATTTTCATATTATTTTGTATTATTAATGATTTATTTTATGTAATATCTTGAGGGAAATTCCTCTGATTTGATGAATCCCTGCTGGGATTATATCCTTTATTATTCCGCTTACTTTCCCAGTGATCCAAGGAAGCAGTTAGAGGGAAAACTGCTCCAAAATGTTAAGAATGTCTTTCGTATTTATTAAACCGCAAAGACCAAAAAGCCACGGCACAGCAAAGGGAAGTCTTCTCCAGATGATCGTGAAAACACTGCAGGGCTGTTTTGTTGTCCGAAATAAATGAACATGCAATTATTCATATAATTACAACAGGTTGTGTGCGACAACATATGTGTAGAGTTCATTTGACTGTGAACATTTTTTTATCATGAATAATTTAAGCATCAGGACAGTGTTAGTTTTTTTAATGATGTTATCTTTGTCTTTTGGTGATCATCATTATTGAATGTGTTTATGTTTGTCCTGTAGGAGGAGTACCGGTCAGAAGGCATCGCTTGGCATAACATTGATTACATTGATAACACGGGTTGCATTAATCTCATCAGTAAGAAGCCCACAGCACTACTCCACCTACTGGATGAAGAATGCAAGTACGTCAACATTCCTGTATGATGCACATCCTCAGGGGAGAGACATTTACATACATTTACATTTATACATGTAGTTGACACTTTTATCCAAAGCGGATAAAGTGACTTACAAGTGATGGAGCGTTTATCATTTCACTTTCGTAGAAACACTGTATACGAAGCTATGTTTACAAGAAGGAATACAAAAGAAAGTAAAGAACAAAACTGCATGAAAGAGAGGCATTTTAGAGAAACTTCTAACACGAAACTTCTGAATTGGAAATCAGAAACCAGTCTTCACATCATAATAAGTTCTCATGTTATCAGTATATGAAAGTGTAAAGCAAGTTTATCTTTAAGCATTAAAAAAGGTTCAAATGTCTGATTGAAAATATTTTATTATTTATACTTAAAATAAGAAATAAAAGGGAAACAATCGCAATGAAATAATATATAAAGATATTAAGAAAAAATTATTTTGCAGTTGACATTATATAATTCATTTCTAACATGTAATGGACAAATTGTGTTCAGGTCTGAAAGAGGACTGATACTTTGATAACAGATTTAGAAAACTGTAACATTAGATTGTTTTATAACTTAATTCAATAATAAAATAATTTCCCTTTGCTTAAAATAGATGGAAATCTGACTCCAGATCAGTGTTGTAGCTCAGTCTTTCCTGTGGCTGTGTTGAGATTCTGTAAAGTTTTGGGAGAAACGTGATGAAACCTAATGAACCAATGAACAAAGACATTATTTTTGTGGATTGACAAATGAATTGAACGCCACAAAACTAGCAATGTGCACTAACAAAGTAAATAAATACAGTCAATTTAGATTTCATGGGGACTTTAAACAGGGGAAAACTTACATATCCAAATGTAATGAATATATTTATACGAAATAGCTGTTTGTCAAGCATGTTTCAAATAGCGTGTTACATCATCATTATCTCAACCAAAGGGAGAGCAGTGGTAATATATTTATCGTTTTACAAATCGGGCAAAATGAATGTATTTTTCTATTTGGTCTTCGGCATGCCTCCTTATACAGTATAACAAGGTGATACGTTTGCCAATAAAAAGTAAATCATCTTTAATTGAAAATGTTTTTTTCTTTTAATATTAAGCTATTATTTTCATTCAATTGCATCAGATCTTTGTACCATCTCGGTTTCATCTGCAAAAGATTGTGGCGGTAAAATATGTGTTGTTGTCTATGTGTCTATGATCATTGTTCCTCTTTTGTGTTAGTTTTCCACAGGCCACCAATCAAACCCTGCTGGACAAGTTCAAGCGGCAACATGAAGGAAACCGCTATATCGAGTTTCCTGCGGTCATGGAGCCGGCCTTCATCATCAAACACTACGCAGGGAAAGTGAAATATGGAGTGAAGGTCAGAGCTTTGCACATCTCTTATTTCAGTTTGATACTTTTTTTTAATATCAGTATTACAAAAATGGCATCTTGTTCGTAAATTATTCTCAGACAAACATCACCTTGTAGACTATGCTGATGACTGTGACTATGATGATTTTTGAATGCACACAGATATCTGATCTCACCATGAGGTGAAGAGAAAAAACTGAGACGGTTTAAACTGTAGTCATCTCCACGATGCCTAAAACAACCTTTTAAAAACACGACTTGTTCATTTTGGCTTGTAGGTTTTATTAAATGATAAAGTGTTTGGAAATCTGTATTGCTTTTCCAACTGACGCAAATATAACTTTAAATAAGAAGGCTGTTTTTGCAGAATATCGTATATGTTTGCTTTTAGCCACAGATGAGACATAGATGGTTGTTTTTGACCTCTAAAAGCATTGAATGTAAACAGGGTGTGTTTTCTGTGTCATATGGCTGTATATTTATATAGCTTGGCACTGTAAATTTGACAGGAGTGAGTAATCGCGTGTGACTGGACACAGTGGGTGGACTGGCCTGGAGCTATTTATGTTCTGTAGGGTCTGACTATCAGTGTTGGGTGTAACTAGTTACTAAGTAATTAGTTACTGTAATTTAATTACTTTTCCCTTGAAAAAGTAAAGTAATAGAATACTCCATTTTTTCTGTAATTGAATTACAGTTACTTCTGATGTAATTGAACTAAATAGTGTGCAATATATTCAATAGTGGAAATGACATCAAAATTATAAGTCTATATTTAAAATGAATGCTTTAATGTTTCCTTACTTTTGTATACAGTACTTTGGTCAGTTAATAAGAATAATTTACAGTATGTAGCTATTCATTATTCATTTGAATGAATTAAATAAGCTGTTTCATGTCTATCCTTGTATCAATTCTAATAAAGGTTGATGTAGGATATAGAAAGTCATTAGTAATGAGTAATTAAATACTTTTTGGAGAGAGTCATTTGTACAGTAATCTAATTACACTATTGAATGTGTAATTAGTAACTAGTAATTAATTACTTTTTCAGAGTAACTTACCCAACACTGCTGACTATAATACAATGAAGGCTTAAAGACACTTTTCACTTTATTCCAGAAACAGTAGTGTAGCTGTCTGTCTGAAGTGTGTAATTTCATTTTAAACATTAGTTGCGTATATGTGCGCACACAAAGGCGTGTGTGTTGAATTATTGTCAATAAAAACGCAGGTGCATTGCTGTGCACACCCCCACCCCTCCATCCCTTGAACAAGTGCACCGTCTGTTCTTACACTTGTTGGAATAGACTTGTGCTCGCATGTTTCAAAAAGGCAACATTTATACTTTGAAGACGATAGCTGGAATGTTCTTACACGTACTGTATACATACAGTATATAATTGCATCTTATCTGTTATTGTTTTAGCAAAATTATAGCATTACGTTGTCACTCGCTAAAACTCAGATCATAACCAATATTTCATATACAAAATTATTTTCAGTTATACTGAATTCACTATTTCTAGGTATGTGTTTAGGTTTCATTCTGTGAGCTGCTAACAATATTTCTCCCAAATTTTAAATGAAAATATTGTTTCTGTTTGCAGTTATTTGCAGGAAATGAAAACTGGAGAAACAGGTCAAAATAACAGAAAAGATGCTGGTTAAATAAAGATTTGAAATGGTCTCCACGGCTGTATATTAAACTTTTAGAAAACAGAAAAGTGAAGAATTATTATGTTCATCATCTGTTTTGTTGAGGAGATGTTGCTGGATGAGACGCTACAGTTAGTTGACTGTCTGTATAACCTGCTCTGTTTCAGGACTTCAGAGAGAAGAATACAGACCACATGCGGCCGGACATCGTCGCTCTGCTCAAAAGCAGTAAAAACGCCTTCATCTGCAGCCTGATCGGCATCGACCCGGCGGCCACCTTCCGCTGGGCGGTGCTCAGGGCTTATTTCAGAGGTGTGGTGGCCTTCAGGGATGCTGGGAAGAGACATGTGGAGAAACGGAGCGGTGAGTCGAATTAAACCTATTCATTAAACCGTTGAATGCCTGATGTCTCTCTGTACATTTTAAAGACGCCCAGCCCAGCTCCTCTTGCTCAAAGCCTTCTGGGATACTCTACAGCTTTTCAGCATCTTTAAATGCTTCTGTAGTGCTTTAATGTCTCAGGCCTGCTTGAAACACTGTCCTGATTCTACTAGATCTGACGCTTCTTGAGGTTTATGTTCACACCACAGTTGAATGTGGCCACAATTAGATTTTGTGGACAACAAGAAATTTTGACATTGTTAATCCTGATTTCTTCCGTTTTTTTTTTTTTGCTGTTGTAAAAATTAGTTGCGTATTGATTTTTTGCAGTGTAACTTTAGTGTGAACATTTAACTTGGAATACAATTTCAATATAAAAATGACTATATTTGCCATATTTTCTTTATAAAATTATTATTTGGAAATTGAACTACATGAAGTTGTACAAAGCATGAGAAAAATATACTTGTTTAAAAAAAATATTGAAAACGAGTTTTTTGCATTAGAGTAGTTAAAATGCTAATACACATATTTTAGATCTCATATAATAAAAAATATGTTGTGATAACTAATATTAACTTTTTTAATTTGTTGATAATAAACTTGTCAGGGGTGTTTTACACATTCAGGTCACAAAGCGTTTTATTGTTGAGTCATGTGTGTGATGTGGGCCACATTTAAAAGGTCATGTGAACAACCTCAAAACAAAAATCTGATTTAAACACTGATCTATATAAATGACTGGATTGCGCCTAGAACGTTAAACTAACGGCAGGAGGTGTAGCCACCGGAAGCGATCGCGCCGCCATCTTGGAAGGCCCAACTGACAGAGCGCTATCGACATACAGTCAAAATGACAATTTAAGATAACCTGTTTTCAGCTTATTAGGCGCGCGATAAGTTTTTAGTTCACACGTGTGTTTAAATTAATGGTAACACTTTAGATTACGGCCCGCAATGTACCGCATAATTAAACAGAATTTACAGCATAACTAATCGTATCAATAATGTACATCTACAGTACATATCTGTAGGTAAAGAGGAACAATTCGCAAAGTTTGGGGAATAAAGAAGTCAGGAAATTCAAAAAAATGTTTATTCTGTAAGTATTTTAAAACTGAAATGATGTGTTCAGTTTTTGCGCAAACAAAACAGCACGAATGAAGCACGCAGACTGTCTGTCAACTGTAAATTTGACTTTTGACTTTTTTATTTGATTGATTTTAGGATTGTTGGTCACAAATAATTTCTTTCAATTATGAGTTATTTTGATGAGTTTTAATGTGTTAAATGTGTCTTTTGAGACTATAATCAAGTTGTTCAAGAGCGGTTTGATTTGGATGTTTATATGGCATGCAGTTCCCTCATAAATCATTTTTCTTCCTCTTACCCCTTTACTCCCCAAACTTTGCATATTGTTCCCGTTTATGTACAGATATGTACTGTAGAGGTACATTATTGTTACAATTACTTATGCTGTAAATCCTCTTTAATTATGCGGTACATTGCGGGCCGTAATCCAAAGCGTTACCAAATTAATTGTTACTTCTGATGTTTTTTCCAATGTTTATGTTTATTTTGGGCACAATGGCGACGTATAGAAATCAATGGATAGAAAGTGAGTGTGTATTGCACACTGTTGTAACGGCACATGCGTAATGTTTAGAAATAAAGCTTCATGACTTAGAGAACATATACAGCCTGTATTTAGATTTCAGAATAAGCACATCTGTCATATGTTGAGGTGTCTCGTTTGTCTGCTGATCTGATATGTACGCTACTGTATTAAAAATGAATGAAACTCAATCTATATCTAATAAGACGGAAAAGTTCCCGACTTTAAAAATAATTAACCATTTACATGCTTTAGACATTTGCTTTGTAAGAATGTACTGTGAGACTTTAGATATAAAAACGGGGCCTGGTAAATTACTGTTTTATCATTAATATGAGATAACTCCTTTTTAATTTAAATGAACGTCTGGGCATACCAACATGGCGGCGCGGTAGCTTCTGTGTAATGACGTCATGAGCAATCAGCGAATTTAAACAAAAAATCTGATTTTGAATGTTTTTTCTTTTGTTGTTAGCTTTAAGAAATAACAAAGAGATTATATTGAAATTTGACAGATTAGCGATACGTTATTTGCTGAGAAAGTGCCTCTACACGAGATTGTTACAGGTGACATCATTCTTTCTAAACACGTGTTAAGGGAGCGCTGGGTACCGGCAAGATCGCGGTCAGACACTCTCTTGTCGATGAAGTTTGCAAACGTCTTGCTATTCGAGATTGCTCTTGTAGACTGCACATCTTATTTCTCTCTGTTTAATCTGTCATTTCTCTCTCTCTCTCTCTCTCTCTCTCTGTCTCGTGTGTGGTTTGTTTTTGGCTTCTTAAGGGCATGATGCTGCTGCTCCGGTTGTGAAAAGTGTGGATAGCTTTAGTTTTCTGCATCACCCTGTGCATCAGAGAAGCTTAGAGATCCTGCAGAGGTGCAAAGAGGAGAAATACAGTAAGGCTGCTTTTCCTTCATCTCGTCTCCTCGCGTCATGCACCCGGAGCCAAGACACGAGGCACAGCGGGCACAGCGCATTCTATTCACACACACACACACACACACACACACACACACACACACACACACACACACACACACACACACACACACATTTATACAGAATAATCGATTGGATTCAGATTGGAAGCTGGCAGTTCTTACCCTCATGTCTTTGCCCATCCATCTTGCACCTGTCTTGCTTGCCTGCATGATGTCAGAGGGTGTCTGTCTCTCACTAACAGCCCCATCTGTGGGTTCAGCCCAGCATGCATGCTTCTCCGACAGCCCTCCACTCTCCCCTCAGTGGAGTCTTCATTCTGAGCACTCGCACGCTTGCATGACACCTCCGGCCCAGAGTGCAAACTCATTTCTCTTTCCTTCTGAGGACAGCGGGCTCACAATTGATCTTCTTCACGAAGGTAGCCTAGATGATAGACTGTATACAATACACAAAACACACTACAAACCATTTTTCCTCATAAAAACAATGATTTATTTAGACAATACATCATTTTATTCTTGATAATAGAAATATTATCAAGATAATAAAGGAATTTCGTGATCACAGGATGAATTCCATTATGGTGGTTATATTTAAGTCTGAGTAATACAGCGGCAGAAAGAATTAAGAGACCATTCCAAATGTTCATTTTATCAGCATTTCTAGATGTATTGTGGTCGTTCCAGTCCAGTGTCTAAAATAATTTTCGACTTTTCCTAAATACATGTAGAAATAATACAGAGCATCTTTTCTGCTTTTCTCCAGTTTTCATTTTCTGCAAATAGAAATAATAGCTTTATTTGAAATTTGGAAGAAATATTGTTAGTAGTTCACAGAATAAAACAAAACGATCGTTTTACCTAAACACATACCTATACATTTTAAATTCAGAAACACTGAAAATATTTTTTTCTGCGGCTGTATTTTGGTTAGAGATATTTGTGTATTTGCTTTAAAATGCTTGAAAGCTTGATTTCTTTCAATCCGAGAAATTATGATTTTAACCAAACAGCCATCGTTGCAAAATGTTTAGTGCAAATAAAAATCCAGTTATATAATCAAGTATAATCAAGGCATGTTTTCAACAGTCTGTTTTACCATAATAGTACAAATAATAATTCAATCGTTTATAAATTACTTTTCACGATTTTGCATTGTTCTGTAGCACCTTTACAGAACATTTGAGCTCAAACAGCATCTACGTAAGAAGAAAATGCTAAATATACAGTATATTTAATCATTATTATTTATAGACATCAGTAACAATAAAAATATTGAATTCAATTGTATTTCTATAGCACTTTTAACAGTTTATATAAGAAGCTATATAAGAAGAACAAAATGCAAAATATATACAGTATTTAATCAATATTAGTTATGTGCATCAATAAAAATATAAATATTTTATTCAGTTGTATTTCTATTACACAGCACTTTTCACAGTTTTGCATTGTTCCTGTAAATACATGGTATATAGTATAAGTACAAAATAGTAAAAAAGCAATATTTATCAGTGTAACACCAACTCGTGGTCTACATGGAATAACATTTTTACAGAAATATTGAAAATAATCAAGTGTGTGTGTGTGCGTGTGGGAAGGGTAAACCCTACGGTATGGGGACAAAATGTCCCCACAAAGATGTCAATATCCAAATCCCTTGTCCTTGTGGGGACATTTTTTGTCCCCATGAGGAAACAAGCTTATAAATCATTCAGAATTAACTGTTTTGAAAATCTAAAAGAGCAGACAGTTGTATGTGATTGTTAGGGTTAGGGGGTGGGTTAGGGGTAGGGAGTATGATATACAGTTTGTACAGTATAAAAACCATTGCGTCTATGGAATGTCCCCATAAAACATGGAAACCCAACATGTGTGTGTGTGTGTGTGTGTGTGCGTGCGTGCGTGCGTGCGTGCGTGCGTGCGTGCGTGCGTGCGTGCGTGCGTGCGTGTGTGTGCGTGCGCGTGTGTGTGTGTGTGTATGTGTGCGTGCGTGCGTGCGTGTGTGTGTGTGTGTGTGTGTGTGTTCATGTTTGTATATCCCGGTGGGGACCTAAACCTGAATACACACCAACACATGGGGACTCGTGTCACCGTGGGGACCAAAATTGAGGTCCCCACGGGCAAAAAAACTAATAAATTGTACAGAACAATATTTTTTACAAATCTAAAAATGCAAAAAGTGTTCTATGATCTTTAGGTTTAGGGATAGGGTTAGGGGATAGAATATACAGTTTGTACAGTATAAAAAACATTACGCCTATGGACTGTCCCCACGGGGATAGTCAACCAAAGCGTGTGTGTGTGTGTGCGCGTGTGTTTTAAATTGAACTGATTCTCAAAAGCATGTATCGAGTGATTCACCTCTAATCGAATGGTCACACATTTCATTTTACCCGACCGCGGAGAATTAATCACATCCTGTTAATGTTGAACTGCATACTGAGTCATACTGCTGTCATACTGAGATCTTTAACCTCATACAGGTCATCTCACAGTCCGGTTGCACATGACTTCTGATGTGTTTCAGGTGTGAACAGAAACCGGTATCGTGTGCCACTGTCTGATCTTCAAGGCATCAACGCGCTAAATCAACGGTAAGAGCATCTCAAATTGTCACATAACTGTACAATACAAATGTACAGTTAAAAAAACGCAGAATATTGTCAACACAGTGTGGTTTACCCTGATAAAATGACCTTTCAAAAGAAACAATACACAATAAACAAATTTCAAGGGAGGACAGAAAGAAAGTCCTTTGAGTGTGATTGACTTGGAATTGAGTTTTGGATTCTTTCTGTTGATATTTTTCATTAGTTTCCACTATGAGGCATTCTGAAATGCTGTCAGTAGTTTTACTCTGTGCAGGGAATGAAGCGTGCATGCTGAACCCCCGGTGACTCTTCACAGGGCTTGTTAAGTTGTCCGTGTGGGTGTAGATTTGGAGCGTTGACTGCACATTTACCCCGCGGACGGCCCACTGCCTTCCCGGCTTCATGCTTTCTTAATGACCGAATGGCACAGAGATTAGCCCCTATATCCAGAACAAGTGGCAGAGGCTGAACTCACAACGGCTCTTTTGTTGGACCGTAAAGTCTGTCTAATGTGTTTTGCAACCCCACACACTTTTTGTGTTAGTAAGAGATCTCTGAACGCAGGGAAACAGCAGCTGCTTCCTGTGTGATGTCACAGTGGAGATATTTGCTCATGTGGAGGACGGGCCCGAGGCTGATGGGTAATTGTTCTCTGCGGGGTTCACGTGCACATGCTTCATTGACCCTCCCGCATGGAAAACTGTTGGCCTCAGCTGGAGGTCTTTTCCTCACTGTATAGCCTCTTGTTTGGCGGACAAAAGGTTGCGTGTTTTCATGCGCAGTCTCGGTTGGGGAATAAATTGGTCATGGGTGACAAATACGACTGTTTCTACAGTGGCGTTTGTAAATGTAGAGATCTTGAAGATTTGCAGAGAATCCACACTGACAACTGGTACCAAGATCACTGTGGTACACTTTGCCTTGTTTTCTTGTTACCAAAATTAAGCCAAAATGAAGGACTGGAAAATAAGACAAAAAAACGAAGAAATTCATTTCGTCACAAAAATATGATTTTGTTTTTTGGTGTAGGTGCAGTGTTGGTTACTTTTGACTAGTAAATTTAGACCAAAAGCAGCACAGCCTCTGTGTCTTATAATGAAAAATAAGCTTGAGTTAACTAGAGTAGCCATCGTTTTGGGGTTTTATTTGAAGTAAAACCATAGTTACCACAAATTTACTGTTTTCGCCACAACGATATCAATAATATTATATATTAATATTAACCATATTTTTGGTAAAGCTATGGAATACAAATTTTAATCATTCTGAAAAAAACATTGTTATGGCTATTTTTAATGTAATAAAGCCAATACTATTACACTTTTACTGTAATAAAACCATGGTTGCTACACTTCCTATTGTGGTTGCTACACTTTTGGTATAGTAAAACGGTGTTTACTAAACTTTTACTATAGTAAAATCGTGGTTACTACACTTTTGCTTTATTAAAACTGTGGTTGCTACACCTTTACCTTAGTAAAACCATGGTTTCTACACTTTTACTATAGGCAAACCGAAGTTACTGCACTTTTAGTTCAGTAAAACCATGCTTTCTACACTTTTATTATAGTAAAACCGAAGTTACTACTCGTTTAATATAGAAAAACCGTGGCTACTACATTTTTACCATAAAAAGGTGTGGTCACTACACTTTTACCGTAGTAAAGCCTTGTTAACTACACTTTTACCATGCTAATACCGTGACTACTACTCTTTTACTGTATTAAAACCATGACTACTACTCTTTAATTATAGTAAAAGCCTGGCTAATACTCTTTTACTAGTTAAACCACTAATACTATTATTATTATACCATAGTAAAACCTTGATCACTACTCTTTTACCATAGTAAAACCGTGGTTACTACACTTTTACTAGTTAAACCACTAATACTTTTATTTTACCATAGTAAAACCTTGGTCACTACACTTTTACCGTAGTGAAACTGTGGTTACTTTCACCGTAGTTAAAATGTGGTTACTCAACTTTTACCGTAGAAAACTGCGGTTACTTTTACCAGACTTTTACCGTAGTTAAACTGTGGTTACATTCACCGTAGTTCAAATGTGGTTACTCAACTTTTACCGTAGAAAACTGTGGTTACTTTTACCGTACTTTTACAGTGGTAAAACTGTGGTTACTTTTACCGGACTTTTACCGTAGTTAAACTGTGGTTACTTTTACCAGACTTTTACGTAGTGAAACTGTGGTTACTTTCACCGTAGTTAAAATGTGGTTACTCAACTTTTACCATAGTAAAACTGTGGTTACTTTTACCGTACTTTTACCGTAGTAAAACTGGTTACTCAACTTTTACCATAGTTAAACTGTGGTTACTCAACTTTTACCATAGTTAAACTGTGGTTACTCAACTTTTACCATAGTTAAACTGTGGTTACTTTTACCGTAGTTAAACTGTGGTTACTCAGCTTTTACCATAGTTAAACTGTGGTTACTCAGCTTTTAACGTAGTAAAACTGGTTACTCAACTTTTACCATCGTTAAACTGTGGTTACTCAACTTTTACCGTAGTTAAACTGTGGTTACTTTTACCAGACTTTTACCATAGTTAAACTGTGGTTACTTTTACCGTAGTTAAACTGTGGTTACTCAGCTTTTAACGTAGTAAAACTGTGGTTACTCAACTTTTACCGTAGTTAAACTGTGGTTACTCAGCTTTTAACGTAGTTAAAATGTGGTTACTCAACTTTTACCGTAGTAAAACTGTGGTTACTTTTACCGTACTTTTACCGTAGTAAAACTGGTTACTCAACTTTTACCATAGTTAAACTGTGGTTACTCAACTTTTACCATAGTTAAACTGTGGTTACTCCGATCACATGTGTTTCAGGTGCTTTATGCGAGTGTTTTTATTTACAGTCCCTGTTGTCAGCATCATGATGTTTGCCAGAAGTTTAAATGAGCTGATGTTAGTGAACCGTCTGTTATGATGATAAAATGCAGCGTGGGCTCAGTTTTATTCTCGCAGATGTTGGATCTGACTGCTTTCACATCACGCTGTGTTCCTCCGTGTCCATTTCAACCCTCAGCTGAACAGTTAGACAAACTCCAACACGAGGCAATAAAAGAAGTGAGGCAGGCATTTATGGAGCCCAGTTTTTAAACCAAAGCAACTATGTAACAGTAACAGAATAATAACGTTTCATTTCAGAAAGTAAATGTGTCCAGTCCAAACTTATTAGTTCGGCTTTTAAAGCCAAGAAACAGAAAGTTACTTTGGTTTCAAAGGAGAAGATTTAAGACTGTTGGCATGCCAAAGGTTGTAAGATATTCTCTTTTCCTGTCGCTGTAATAATCATATAAAACAAACACAATTTCAAATGCAAAGCTAGTAGAGGTCAAAAGAACAGCTTTCTACATCACACCGTGCTAATAATGTGACCAGAATGTAATATTTATGGTCAATATATTCAATATGCAATCCTGTATATTTAAGGATGGATGACTTCTGCTCTCCACTTCTCCTGAACACCTCAGACCGAATTTATCGCTTTCCACTTGTTAAAACTTTTGAAAAGGATGCTGTACCCAATAAAGAATCTACGCACCCGTGCGGCCTGTCTTAGCAATGCGAAGGTCATGGTTTCGGTTCACGGATCACACGTTTTTAAATGTTACAAAATGAGTCACTTTAGGTAAATGCATAAACGTAAAATGCTGGTGTGTGTGTCTTTCAGGGAGGGCTGGAACGGGCGACCCGGGAGACAAAACCGTCTGTCGTCTGCTGGATCTCTGAACGAGGAGGATGGGATCTTTGTCAACTCCACCAGCAGTAAACTCCTGGAGCGAGCTCACGGCATCCTGATGTGAGAAAATATTAAATTGAGTGTCATGACTTATAAGAGGCTCCTGGAAGCATCTAACCACTGTTATTGATGTTTTCTAGGAGAAATAAAAACTATAAGATGAAGCCCAGTTTACCTAAGGTAAGAATTCTGTAACATATCGACTTATTTCGTATTTAAAGGGATAGTTAAGAAAAATGAAAATCCGTTGATCAACTGCCCGACCTTACACACGTCACCTGATGTTGTTTTGTGCAGCACTTGCTGGATGTCAAGTCTCTGAAGTATCTGAGTAATCTGACGCTACACGATCGCATCACAAAATCTCTAATGCACCTCCACAAGAAGAAGAAACCGCCAAGTATTAGTGCTCAATTCCAGGTCAGTCTCAACCATTCTGTCTCGGTTTTCTCACTTTCAATCGCTGTCTCTCACTCTCTTGGGGCCGGGTTTAGATGTTCGTAAAAATATTTTTTTCCGTAAGAATAAAGTGACAAATTATTTGTCAATGATAACACTCGTCTGCTCGTGAGGTAACTGTATAGATTCATCTATACAATAACACATAGCATGTGATGTGTTCAACTGCATTAATGATCGCATGTTAGCTAAAATGTTAGCAAGCGTCATAATATTATATTTATTATAATGTGTTTTATGACGCCATATTTGTGACCCTCTCTGTTTCGAGTCGCTTAGCACTCTGTTTTTAATAATGAAATCTAAAGTAGGGGAGCTAGACCTTATCGTTATCATAACAATATACAAATTCCTGGATGGAAAGTAAACGTCAAAATAAGGATTCTGGCTCAATACAATACACATCACATGTGAAACAACCGAATACATGTATAAAACATCTTAAAGGGACAGTTCACCCAAAAATGAAAATTCTGTCATCATTTACTCACCTTCGAGTTGTTTCAAATCTGTATAAAATGTTTTGTTCTGATGAACACAGAGAAAGGTATTTGGACGAATGCTTATAACCAAACAGTTCTTGGTCACCATTGACTACCATAGTTGGAAAAATTGGTTTATAAAGAAGAGATTTTGAAGAATGTAGAATAGCAAACAGTTCTGGGGCACTTTTGACTCCCATTGTCATTTTTACTACTGTGGTAGTCGGTTACTATGGAGGACTAAACCTGCAAAAATTATAAATAAATGAATGTATAAATAAATAAATATATAAACGAATAAATGTAATAATATGAAAATAAATACAGGATTGAATGGTTTGATAAAACAAAATAATTCGTTTTAGCTATTATTGATCTTAGCTTTAACTTTTCTTTTCATTTTTTAAATTGATTTATTATTTTTTGTGTCCATTTTTAATTATTTTTAATTATTATTATTTTTTATTTTTAGATTATTTTATTTATCATTTCCTTTTATTTTTAAATTTATTTATTTATACGTTTATTTATTTTTATATTTATTTATTATCTCATGTATTTATTTCCACTTTTATTTATTTATTCTTGAATTTATTCTTACTTTTCTGTGTCTTGTATGATAATTATATGGGTTGGTCTTGCCTACTATTGGTTCAGCGTAGATTGAAGCGTTTGATCGATTACTCTTGACTTGTTTTGGACTAACGTCACGTCACTCACTGATCGTTTGCTTCGTGTATAACGTTAAGTAACTATGGCGGGCGCACAATTAGCTAGAGAGTTACAGCATTTAGCCAATGAAGTCGATAACCATGCATCAAATGACTGTGTGTCATTTAGATTAGGTGCGCTTATTGATGATTTATTACAGATAAATCAATTTAAAAAATGAAAAGAAAAGTTAAAGCTAAGATCAATAATAGCTAAAACGAATTATTTTGTTTTATCAAACCATTCATTCCTTTATTTATTTTCATATTATTACATTTATTCGTTTATATATTTATTTATTTATTTATACATTTATTTATTTATAATTTTTGCAGGTTTAGTCCTCCATAGGTTACAAGCATTCGTCCAAATATATTTCTCTGTGTTCAGCCAAACAAAGAAATGTATACAGGTTTGGAATAACTAGAGAGTGAGTAATTCATGACAGAATTTTCATTTTCAGGTGAACTATCCCTTTCACTTTTAAAATTTAAAGTCGGCATGAAATTAAAAACGATCATTCTAATTGTTTTACACAGTGGTGAAGTATTTATTATAAATTATTTATTATTTATCATTATTTTTAAAATATTCATTTGCACATTGTAATCTTTAATCAAAAACGTTAACCTCTCTCCATTTCTGGTCACGAGGAATGGTGCGAGGGCGGGGCTGCAATGACTGACAGATTGCAAACTGGCTTTAAAAATGTTCACCTTTTAACGATCCAATCAGTTGTCGGTGGATGAAATCAAGTCCCGCCTTACATTTTTTTTCCGCATTTCAGAAGTCGTTTCACGGGTATACATCACGATACGGAAAAAAAGACAATTGCTACTTTCATTTCATGCCGACTTTTAAGACAACAGTGAGGCTATTTTAACTATAAGGTGATATTTACGACAGCTTTTTAATTTTTTCAGTTTTAAGAAGTAACTGTCTTAGGGGCGATTCACTTTTCGCGTCTTTTGCGCGCGCAAGTTCGTTATTTTAAATGCAGACTGCAAACTGCAGACGGCAGGCACGCGCAAATAGGGCACATTTTCTAGGTGCGTTGGCGCCGTGTCGAGATGGAAATAGTTCAACTTTTCAGAGTGCCGCGCGTGCATCGCGCGGGTCATTTGAGTAGAGAAAGTGGCGCAGCTCGCGTTTTCGGCACGCGAAATGTGAATCGCCACTTAGGACGTTTTTTGTCGGAAATACATAACATTACTAACTTTTTTCTTAAATTAGAATTGTCTGCTTTCTTTCCTACTCTGTCACAGTCTCTTTTTCTCTCCCACTCTCTCTCTTTCACTCTCTCTCTCTCTCGGTCTCTCTCCCTCTCTGTCTGTTTTAGGGAGTGTTTTGAATCATGTAGCTGTGCTGTAATCTTTTCCTTTGTACAACTCAGATTTATTAGCCCCAGCAATGGGCAAGAAATTCGCGACATTTCATTCTCCAACTGCCTTTTAGTTTTAGTTTTACTTTAGCAACTCCTTAAAATCTCGTAAAGAAAAATCATACAGCAGTTTATTTTTGTTTTCGCCCAAACATGTTCTCTTTAATTGATCATCTTCCTCAGAATATATGAACATAACAGTCTTTATTTTTTATTTATTAAATGATGTGATATTTATCTTAGGTTCAACACACACGTGGCGTAATTTTATTTTTTCCGATATCTCTCACTGCAGCATAAAAGTGAGGTTTACCAGTAGTGTGTCGGATAGAGACTGAGAGCGGTAAACACGCAGTCGGTCTGCAATCTCTGGCCCGTCTGGCAGAAAGCCTGCACAAATGTGTGGATGACCTCACTTCCCACATCCTGTTCTGAGCTGTGCTCACTTCGGGAGGGGAGAGTGAATTCCTGACCATCAAAATAGTTACTTTCCCTTTTTTCCGGTCTAGAGAGACACGGAAACACAAACTCACGAAGCCTGTAAAGAACATGTTTGACTCATATTACACCCCAAAACCAAAAGAAAAACACAATTATATCTCGATGTAATTTCCAAAGTCATGAAAGTCCCGTAATGTACGTACACGATGATGTGTGTTTTTAACATTTTGTATTTTGTATTTATTATTTTATTTTAATGTACGTTTTATTTTGGTTTAAATAAAAAATATATATGCGAACATTTTTAATACGACATTGCTTATCATTATATTTTGACTAAACTGGACTGTTTTTAGTTATCTAGACAGATAAAATAATGCAGACAAAGCCTGAGTTCACGATGTGCATGGTAAACATCGTTTCGTTTTAAAAAATGTTCTGGGTTCAATATAAGAATTATTCAGACTCAAAATAGGAATCGTTGATAATTGGTGACGATGTATTTATTATTATCAGTTTCTCATGTGTGTTGTTTTTATTCCTCTCAGGCTTCTCTCAATAAGCTAATGGAGACGCTCAGTCAATCCGAGCCGTATTTTGTCAAATGCATACGATCAAATGCAGAGAAGGTGTGTTTCAGTTTTAATGTGTAATCATATCTGGTTTATACATCATCTAAATCACTTTTAACTGTGATGTGTATGTTTGATTCTGTTCAGCTCCCTCTGCGGTTTAATGATGGTCTGGTTCTAAGGCAGCTTCGATACACGGGCATGCTGGAAACTGTGCGTATCCGACAATCTGGCTACAGTATCAAGTACACTTTTCAGGTGAGAAGCACATGCATGTGCAGTTATGTTACAGCTTTTTTCTAAAATTGCCTAAAATTACTGCTTTGAAAGAAACAATACTTATGTTTTGTACCAGGTAGTCAGCAGAATTACACAGATTTTAAGTTGATTTAAAGGTGTGATCAATGATATTGTGCTTGGTTGATATTCAGAGCGTCAGGAAGAATTGTAAATACTGTTCAAATATTCACTAGCCCAATATTTTTATATTTTTCCATATTTTGTTGTATGACTTTGTAAACATTTAATAAATACAAAATATATTAGTATAAAATATATTAATATTTATAAAATATTAGTATAAAACGTATTGATTATATTATTTATTTATATTTTATTATATACATATAGAAGTCGACTTGAAACCGTGTTTTCTTCCAAATTGTGACATACTGTATATCTGAGTGTAACGGCTTGAGACATGCTTCATGCAAAGAATTTTGATTAAAGATTATTCTGATGGCACATGGATTTTAAATAAATCATGGAAAAATGGTCAATTTTGATTTCGTGGTGACTTTAATATAAAAAAAAGAACAGAGCCTTTGCTTAAAAAACATTTTATTCTAGCTTGATTCTTTTTTTATGAACAATGGTTTGGAAAAATATGGACACGCCCAGCCGTTGGTTTAAATTAACCTAGAAAATGTTCATATTTGACTCGAGCATGGGTTGGAACAAGTGTAGAAATATGATGGTGTGGCATGTTCAGTTTCCTTTTTTCTAGGTAGTGTGTATTCCTGGAATTTCAAAGCTGAAATCATTATTTCCACTTGTCTAGGCATCATCAGGTTGTTTTGATCGCGTGTGCTTTGTACCAAACATTCAGGTCGGAAATAATGTCATGATGCTGTGTTATATAATGGACGTAAAGAAAGAAATCATTTTTCTTTTTTGAATATTTTTATATATCAGAATATCATAGAAAACCACTTTGACCCCCCGAAGCACCCTAGCAACTGCATAGCAACATGCTGCAGAGTAAGGCTATGTTTTTTAGTTAAACGAACCACTCAAATTTTTTTTCTTCTAAAACCCGAGCATTGTATTTTCCGGTAATTCCTCTGTGATATGAAGTGGGTGTAGCTGTTATTGGTGGATGTCTGGGCGCTGTGTCCCCTCATACACACACTGCTTGACTTTACAGAGGCTCTCTGTAGTCTGTAATGAAACTTGCCAGGAATAATTGCATACACAACAGCCTCTGCCTCTCAAGACCGTCCCCCCCCGGCAAACTTGGCTCTTCAATAAGACCTCCAGATAAAGACATACCTTCACAGTGATGCTCATGTCCTGATATCTGCCCACACCTTAATGAGAAATGTCACTTCCAGGTCACGTACAGAATGTGCAGGGTTGTTGTGTGTCTGCCGTCGACAGAAGCGGCTCATTGTGATCTAACGTCTTCATCTAACATCCATCAGGACTTTGTTCGACACTTCCACGTGCTGTTACCAGAGGGTACCTGCGCCAACCAAGAAGCTATCAGACGCTACCTGTGCCAGGTGGATCTCGCACCCGAAGGGTCCCAAGTGGGCCGTACCATGGTACGATCAACTTCATGGGATTTAATTACGTTCCCCCTTTCTAATACCTTTAGGATGACACACACTGTCCTTTTATGGTTCTCTTGTTTAAAATGTGCCGCATGCATGTGCCATCTCTCTCCGCGTGTGCCAGGTGTTTCTCCGTGAAGTGGAGCGCCAGCGGCTGCAAGATCTTCTCCATCAGGAGGTTCTGCGCAGGATTGTTCATCTCCAGCGGCATTTCAGGGCTCTTCTAGAAAGAAGGAACTTTCTGAGAATGAGACGGGCTGCCTGCCACATACAGGTGCGTGTGAGCAGTTTGTTTGGTGGGTTTTGTTGGCTAGTTTAGGTACAAAAAGCTGGACGGTAAGAAATGACTATGGCAACTATAGTTTCTGCTACAGTATATAAATATAGTTACTGCAGTCAATAGAACTGTAAAACTGTATTAAATAATGTGCAGGGTTACCATGGCCACAGAAAACCTGGAAATAAGTCATATGATAAAATGAAGAGTTCAGATGCAAAACCCTCTAAATCAGGTGACTTTTCGCAAGGTTTTGCATCTGAATTCTTCATATGTATTTGTATCATTTAGTACAAGTGAATCATTTTGAAATGATGTATGATTTGTCATGTGAAATACTGAAATGTGTATTTCTGTATTTAAATTATTCCTGAATTTAAGGACTTAAAATAATGCATTTTTAAATCACAAATATGTCTTGTGATCTCATGTTTTGATTGTTATATTCATCTTATTTAGTACACACATCACATTTTTATACATAGACTATATTGAGCATTATTAATATATTTTATCATAAAAAAAGGATATTTATATAAATAGGATAAATATTCATTATTATATGAAATATTACAAAAAAATATTAAGTCATTTAATACTTTGTATATCGCTGCTGTTCTTATGAAACCTTGTATTTGTTGCCATAAATCATTATTAGTCACCGTTTATGTTTGTCACTGGGTTTTGCAAATATCTAACCAATAAAAAGTGTTTAAAAGTGCTTGTTAACTTTGACAACATAATATTTAATCATATAAAAAATACAGTGCTTTTTTCCATTTCCTGAGAAACAGCAAAATTGGACATCTGAGGTTTCGAAAGGACAGCGACGATGTTAACTCTATTAATATTTGATGTTAATCTTGAATATTATGTTAATGTAATTAAATAATTCATAGTATGTACACTACCGGTGAAGAATGTAATATCACTTGACAAAAGGTTTCTCATGATCCTCAAAATCTTTTTTTTTATGGATTTCTTGGACCAAATAATGAATAAAAAGCATAGTCTAGCATAGATGGAAATTCCTTCAATACTGTTTTAAAAGCTTCCTTGGTTAAGACCTCAAAAAACTATAAAATGTATGATTTTGCTAATTCTAGGCAAAGGGTGACTACTTTGAAGATTCTAAAATATAATAGTTTTATAATATAAAATATAACAGAGTTCATTTATTTTGAATACTCTTAGTCACAACATAATTCCCATTGTTACAATCGTGTTATTCCATGGTTTAAAGGGTTTACTATTATTCTAAAATGTGGAAAAAATGTAAATAAAAGTACTGTAAGTGATCCTAAACTTTTGACGGAAGTGTAAATATTGCGCATTTATACTATACTATTATAATATTATACTTTTGTGTCCTATTTAAATGTTAAAATGCCCACAAACTTTTTCAAATGTTTTACTCGTATTGATCTTCATTCTGTTTTGTCTTATATGTAGAACTGGTGGAGGAGCTGTCAGTCTGCCCAATCAGACAACAGGCTTGAGCATGACGTCCAGCAGGGGGCAGCGGTCTGTATCCAGTCGGCCTGGAGAGGATTTAGAGAGAGGCAAAAACGCTTGTTGTGGAGGGAGGCGGCCGTGATTATCCAGAGAAACTGGAGGCTGTGCCGGCGAAGGCGTGCGGCCCTCCGGATCCAGAGCGCCTGGAGACGGCACAGGGCCAGAGAGCTCTACCTCCATCAGCGTGACGTCATCATCCACCTGCAAGCCGCCTGCAGGGGTTATCTGGCGAGACGGAGGTACGTTACTGCCCATTCTGCCGAGACGTATTGCTTCATAATACGGGCAGCTGTTGAAGTATTTAAAGGTCTGGATCAAACCAATCGGCACTCTAATCCTTTCTTATTTCTGTCGAGCATAAATCTGATTTGTTCAACATCAGTGTTGCATAAGCTGCCAGCTCAAAGTGCAATTGCTTAGAAAAGTTAAGAGTTGTTTCAACGTGCTAGTCTTACAGGACTGGTGTTTCAAGCTTGTTTCTTTTCCTTCCATCAGTACTTTTGTCAAAAGATTTTCATTGTGCTTTATTTTTCAGATTTAGAGAACTTCGAGAGCAGAGGTTACAAAGCACTCGGCTGCTGAATGGAAAGACCGGTCGGTTAACAGAAGAGCGTACCGTCATGGGTTTGGATCTGAGTTTGTGGGAAGACTCCTACAAGGACCAAGACAGAAACAAAGTGGAAACCAAGGTGTCTGGTGGAGGTGCTGCACGGGAAGCTTTGGAAGACATGGAGCTCGAGACAAGAGAGGAGCTGCAACCAACATCTGAAGTGACTATCCGAGAACGACCACGGACGCTAGAAGACCCCAACCAGAGGACGAGGGCCAAGCGGGAGAGCCGACGGATGCGCGAGTTGGAACAAGCCAAATTCAGCTTGGAGCTGCTGAAGGTGCGCTCCACCGGAGGAACGTCTCCGTCGGATGAGAGACGCTGGTCGATGGAGATGGTCAGCGAGGTTCCTCACACTCCTCAGGGTACTCCGGACAGCCACAGCTCTAAAGGCAGCTTTGAGCTTCTTAATATAGATGAGTGTTTCAAAGACAAGGCACCTCTAGAAGACCTGGGTTCTCCTTCATCCGTGCCAGATCAGCACGACATATTTCCCTCGGACGCTTCTCGTGTACCTCCCGAACCGCTCAGATTACAAAACTCCCTTCCAACCTTCTATCTCCCTCTGTCAGAAAGCAGCTCTGTAAAGTCTAGCACGGACTCGTCCGCTCCGCATTTGGATGGCTCCGGTAAGCCATCGAAGGAGAGGAAGGAGTCCACTCGCAGACCAATGGTCGTGGTTATCAGTATGCAGAAAGAGACGTTTTTAAGCGAAGAGGACGCCAAGCTACCCGAGGTGTCAGACAGTGCCGTCCAGACCAGCGAGCCGCCCAGTCCGGCACAGGCCAAACGCAACAGCCTGTACGTGCTGGAGAAACTAGAAAAGCTGAATGAGGAAAAGGAAGTGAGAGAGAAACATCAGCAACTGCAGAACGAAAAGGAGATGATGGAGCAGGTGCGGCAACAAAAGCACATCCTGAAGGAACACATCCGACACTTTGCTCAGTTGGAGAGGGACATGTTCGAGAAGCAGAGGTTTGAGGCGCTGCAAAGGATTGAGCAGAGCAGACAAGAGGATTCTGGAGGAAGGACAGACGGAACCGGTGCACTCCTGGACCGAGGTCCTGCTCCCATAGCCCAGCCCGAGCCGGACCTCATCTCCCAGCCACAGGTCCCAGAAAAAGACGCCAGATATCAGCCGAAGGATGGCAGAAAGGTACCAGAAGGATGGGCACCGAAACTGACCCTGGAATCCCGAGGACATGAAGCCAAAAGGAGGATAAATAAGAAGCCGTCCGCTCAGACTGTCAACATGACCGACAGATCTGGAAATATATTCTTTTCCCCGAAAACAAAGGTTTCCGTCTCGAAGTAAGTGACGAGGAAACAGCTGGGGTGTCCGAGTTATTTTGTACCCTTCCTTAAAGGAACGAGAATGAAAATTGTCCTTAACTTTCATTCCTGACGTTTCTTTAGTGAAACCTAGATGAAGTTTTCTAATCTCATTCACTTAACTTTTCTCTTGACTTTGTCGTAGGTCGGATAAAGACTTTGACACTCGAGGCAAAACTCCAGGTGTCCAGAATGAAATAAACCTCCTGGGTTACAAATCCACTAAAGGCCGAGAGGTGAGATGAACATATTCACAACTCCCAGTTAAACTGGACACTTTAGATCTTTTCACAAACCCCAGGAGACTTTCCTTTTTAAATGAACGAATGCTAGCATTTAAAGTCGGTTTTCTTTAGGGCTGAATGTGTTAGGGAGCATCTTCTCTTGTGTAATTATCATTTGGTTAATTAGGTCGGCCGACCCGGTCATAAAAAAGCCCGCATGGCTCGGACGCGCTCAGACTTCCTGACCCGCAGTACAAATCCCCCGGGAGAGGGGGAGTCAGAGGAGGAAGAGTACGAGGAGAGCCCTCTTTCTCTTACTGTACTTCTCTCTAAACAGGACTCAGAGGAGAGCGCGCTAGAGGCGTATCACAGTGACTCTGAAATGGTAATTCAATGGTGGGAGTATGGGCCATCGGCGAGATGTTTCTCTACAGCTAACTCCTGCAGAAGAGCCTGTTAGATCACCTTACTGACCACCTGAACGCTTCTACACTTTCTGTTTAGCTGAAAGATCAGTATCACCTGCAGATGCCCTGAACCCTTTGGAGAGCTATTCTCATCTGTGATGGCTTTTTTATGCGTACACATACTGTATAAATATCATGACCATTTTAAAAGTATTTTATTTTATTATTTCATTTCATTATTATTTTTAGATTTGTTGAAATCAGAGCTGTCAATAGTTTTAAGTGAAAATTATTCTTATTAACGTGACACCCTAGGAACCACCATTTTATTATATTAAATTATTTAGTAATTAAATATAGCTGTTAACATAAAATACAACATTTCCACTTTAGTAATTATTATGTAATAGTTATTACTATAATAATTATATTAAGTGTTAAGTTTATTAATACTTATTTTAATATTTTTGTAAGCTAAAGGTCAGTTTATGGTTCTGCGTAGGACCTACGCCGTAACCTACGGCGTAGCCTACGCAGAGCCGCGTACCCTGTGCGTACCCTACGCCGTAGCCTGACGCGCACCTCTCCAAAAATGTAACAACGCGTCAACTCAACGCGGACCCTACGCGGACCGCAAGCGCTGTGATTGGTCGGTTTGGCAGCATCGTACTTCCTTCTACGCATTTCCGGCATCTTCTTCTCTGGTGTCTTCTTCCGGCAAGTTCAGAGTCCACAAAAGAACAACATGGTGAGCATCGACATCGACCAAGTTACTGAGCGTCTGATTGAAGAGGTTCGGAAATACACGCATCTGTATGACTCCTCTTCGGCGGACTATAAAGACTGTCAGATGGCGGCGAATTCTTGGAGAGAGATTTCCTCTAACGTCGGTTTGGCTTCCATTGTCGTTTGCAAACACTAGCATACACACACACAAAACATCGGCGAAGAAGAGCAAACCCATGAAAACACAAAGAGCCAACTAGCGTTTCGGCGGTGTAATTGCAGTATGACGCATACTCTCAACGCAGAACCATAAATGTTCACGACGGCGTCGTCTACGTACGTAGGCTACGCCGTATGTTACGGCGTAGGTCCTACGCAGAACCATAAACTGACCTTAACTGATGTAAATCCGAGTCGGGTAAAGAAACAATTTTGGATGGTGATTTATTTTTATGTACCTGCTCAATTTTTGTTCATTTTTAACCAATAGTTTTAAGTTAAAATTATTCTTATTATCATGACACCCTAGGAACCACCATTTTTATTTTTTATATTAATTAAATATTTGATATTAATTAAATTATATTAAATTATGTATTAATTAAATATAGCCGTTAACATAAAATACAACATTTCCACTTTAGTAATTATTATGTAATAGTTATTACTATATTCATTATATTAAGTGTTAAGTTTGTTAATACATATTCTAATATTTTTGTTAGCTAACTGATGTAAATCTGAGTCGGGTAAAGAAACAATTTTGGACGGTGATTTATTTTTATGTACCTGCTAAATTTTTGTTCATTTTTAACCATTTAGTTAAAAACTGAAAAGTTATGGACTGCATCTTTCATGTCATCTCATGAAGTTGTGTGTCGACGTTGACAGCCCTAATTTCAAATCATTGTTAGTGGAAATGTTGGAAAAACTAGTAAAATATACAGTATAGTAAAATAAAAAACATATATTGGTTATAAAAGTTAAAGATTTATATTATATTATAATACATAATAAAAAAGGATAAATATTTAAAGAAATAATATTTGAAGCGTTTATTTCCAAAAAGAGAATTACATTTTTTTTGTAAAAAGCATATTTTTATTGTGCATTCCAATTAATATCAATCAAACCTCAGTTGGTTTGTTTTGATTTAAGCCATAAAAACGTGATAACATAATACATGATTTTTGAAAAAAAAAAAAACGGGAGTTATCTCATTTTGGAAATAAACTCTTCATTTATACATTCTGTAAAATATAATATTTAAAAAAATAATGATAATGATATAAATTATTAAATATATCAAAACCACAGTTTAAAGTTATGGTTTTATAATATTAAAAATGTAGTAACCATGTTTTTTTGCAGATTACCATTTGTATTACCATAGTTTACTGTATCTACAAATATCGTGGTTAAACCATTGTTAATGTGTTGACATTAGAGTAAATTGGTGGTTACTGTGGTTTTACTTCAAATAAAACCAAAAACTATGTACGATTTTCGTCAGGCTAAATTCATGGGTTCAGCCACACAGATGTGGATAGTCTCCATCAGAGGTTTGCTTTCCTCTCCGGATATAAAACGCTAAAACATTTCATGTTTAACCCACAGCACTCTTCACTGACCACTGCGCTTGTCTAGAAATAACCACTGCGTTAGTTCTACTGTACTGTAGGTGCTTCAGCTCAACACCAAGACCTTCAGCTGCTCTTCACACTGCCATCTTGGATAAAGATCATTGCATGCTTCAGCATTTAGCTCTTTCCATCCTCTCGCAGCAGTTGACCCAGGCGAAGGCTGTGGACATTGCCAATCTGAACTATTCATCTTCTTTTCTTCTCTCTGTATAACCACTCTCAAGTCTTTTCTCGTTAACATCAGTTAACTGTTTTCATTTGTGTCACATGTCAAGGTGTTACGATGTTCTTTTCTGCCCTCAGTAGGTTGTCAGTCATATGTTATCAGTAACATTAAAGTGCATGAAGGTCACATAGGCAAATTGATGTAACCACTTAGGGCCTTGAATCTGTGTTAAGCTTTCTCCATTTGATGGTTAAAAATGTCACCACTTGTCAAGCTAATAAAAAAGGAAGAAGCGTAATGTTTTTGACAGGCCTAGCTCAAACTCTTGTAGTTTCACGTGTTAATTCTTGTGTGAGATGTTCGGTCTTTACATTCTGCACATGATGGTGTTTTTCAGCCCGTCTCAGGCGCTGAAGAACAGAAGAGCATGTATAAAGCCATGTCCTCTGGTGACCTGGGCAAAACTGATGCTCTGAGAAAAAACCCTCATGGAGATGGAAGGTGATGTTTACATATGTCAGCAAATTCATTCTTGCACTTATTCCAATAGAAATGTGTATTTTTACAGTAAAAATGCATATCATTATACTAGTTCAAGTAATAACCTATGAAAGAAATATATTACAACTGTGTCTTCATTGGCTCGCTCTCATATCGATCTGGCTCTGTGTTTTCTTGTTTCTTGAAAAGCAAAAGTGGACGTGTTAGGTAAAAAGTCTGAATTATATGTGTTCATATTTGTGTTTAAACTCATTCTCAACACGTCTACATGTGTTTGTTTACTTCAGGGTTCGTGGTAAGATGCGCTTTTGGGGTAAAGCGAAGCACGGAGAGAAGAAGCTGTCGCGAGAGCGTCTGTTTTGTGGCAGTGATATTCTGGATGGAGACTGTCCTGAAACGTCACTTCTGATGGAAGAGGGTGAGATGAGATGAAAGCTACTCAATTAAATCACAACTGTGATTGTCTAAGCCAGTGGATCTCAACCTATTTGAAACCGTTTTAATGCATGTTTTGTTATTTTTCAAAATATATTAACCCATCGTGAGACCCCTTTGAAAGTTTGTTGAGGCCTCTTAGTGGGAAAACAATGGTCTAAGCTATATTTTTTATAAAGAAAATGTGAAGAGTTTATTTCCAAAAAGAGATAAATCATGTTTTTTTATTGTGCATTACTGCAGTTGGTTTCAGTGTTGCCAGATTGGGCGGGTTCCCGCCCAATTGGGCTTCTTTTGAACGGGTTAGACCGGAGAAAAATGCATTGGGCGGGTGGACAAAATTTAGGCTGCTTATGAAGACAAAGTATGATGACTTTGTAAATATAACTATAACTGAATTCACAGCAGTTGAATGATTTAATAAAAATCAAACTGAATATGGGATTCGTTACTTCTGTTCATCATACTCGTCCTTGACAGCTGCTGGACTGCTAAATTTTGCATTATATGTTCTGCAATATATACTTCACGAAAGACGTACTGTAGTTCTGTCAGATGTTAAGGCAACTCTCAAAGGTATTGTTGCGGCTGTTCTTTTTTTGTTCTGTTGTATGTATCGATGAATTGCACAGTTTTGGTGCGTGAATGAAGTTCATGAACGAGTGGAAAATGCCTACTCGGCTTTCCGAATCAGATTAATTATTGTGGGCACTTTTTGCACCAAATGTGTTTTTTGAGGGTTAAAGTCATTGGGTAATTTCTTGATTGTCGCTTTGAAGTGGTTTCTGGACATATTAGGCATATTTTCTAACTCTCTTTAATGCTATGTTTGATCCGTTTGACCTTTTTCCTGGTTTAATTATATTTTTTCATCTTGTCATAGTTCGTTTTAAGGAGATAAAATGGTCATTATCATTGTTGATTGACATTGCAATACATTTCTATCACGTTATTTTGGCAGTTAAAATTTGGGCTGGTTTTTGTTGGAGTGGGCGGGTTTTATTGAGCCTTTGGGCTGGAAATTGTCCACCCAATCTGGCAACACTGGTTGGTTTGTTTTGATGTCAGCCATAATAACTAAAAAATACAGCTAACTAACACAATTGAAGCATGATAACATAATAAAAACATGATTTTGGAAAAAAATCTCATTTTGGAAATAAACTCTTCATTTGTCAAAAGAAGACTTCTATTGTGTTTATTTAGGTGCAGAGCACTTGTCGCCTCCCCGAAGCCCAGATCTGACTTTACAGAGGGAATTTAAAGAGAACAAGGAGCCATCTCCTAAAGTGAAGCGTCGACGCAGCGTGAAGATCAGCAGTGCGGCTCTTGAACCCGCCCAGTGGCAGAACGATGCGCTGCAGATTCTCACATGTGCCAATGACTACAGGAGCATGAATGATTTCCTCATGAAGAAGGTTCTGTCTCTGAAATGTACAAAGCACACATTTACTGTCGTAACCATGAATGAAAGATCATTTCATAAGCTTTTTTTTACTCGTATAGATAAGCGATTTAGACATGGAGGACGGTAAGAAAGACACAATGGTGGATGTCGTCTTCAAAAAGGCGCTAAAGGAGTTTCGCGTGAACATCTTCAACTCGTACTCCACAGCTTTAGCAGTAAGTACTAACATAAAATCACATTTTACTGTGACAATCCTAAACTTTTCTTTTTTTTATTTAATGCAGAATCTATTTTCCGGTCCAGACTAAACTTAATCATTTATTGTGCATCTGTTGAGCAGGACCCGTGAGATTTTAAGCACAACGTGATGCATATTATTAGGACAGAATCAGATGTTTTTGTAGATGTGGTTTGAACTGTTTGTTCTTCCTACAGATGGATGATGGGAAGAGCATTCGATACAAGGACCTCTACGCTCTCTTTGAACAAATCTTGGAGAAGAACATGCGTCAGGAACAGAGGGACTGGAACGAGTCGCCGGTGAAGGTCTGGGTCAACACCTTCAAAGTCTTTCTCGATGAGTTCATGATGAATCACAAACCTGTGGACAGTGCTGTGAACAAGGTACGGGTAACAAATTATAATAATATTAGGGCTGTCAAACGATGAATCGTGATTTCATCGCATCCAGAATAAAAGTTTGTGTTTACGTACATAATATATGTCTGTGTACTGTGCATTTCATTTTGTATTTACACGCATATATTTAAAGGGTTAGTTCATCCAAAAATGAACATTCTGTCATCATTTACTCACCCTCATGTTGTTAAAACCTGTATCAATTTCTTTGTTCTGATGAACTCTGAGGAAAATATTTGGAAGAATGTCCGTAACCAAACAGATCTCATCCCCCACAACCTGCCATAGTAGGGAAAATAAATACTATGGGAGTCAACGGGGGATGAGATCTGTTTGGTTACTGAAATTCTTCCAAATATCTTCCTTAGAAATTGTTTAGCAGAACAAAGACATTTATACAGGTTTGGAACAATCTGAGGGTGAGTAAATGATGACTGAATTTTCATTTTTGGGTGAACTGTCCCTTTAAAAAAAAGAGTATAAAGCATTACATTTTATTAACATTTATATATAATTTAATGTTATTGGTAATAAATAAATAAATCCATGTAAATATTTCCTAAATATGTAACAGGGCTGTACAATGCGACATATATTTCGCACATGCTATGAAAAAATCTGTCTGCTAGGAATAAATGTAATAGTGTGGCACGCGTGCGATACAGTTTGGCAGGTGCATTAGACAGAGCTGCTTGTTTGTGTGAAGTGCATTTGTCTTTGTTCTTGTTCGTGTGTGAGGTTAAATGATGGCTTTCCTGTAGCTCAGTTGTTAGAGCATGGCGCTAGAAACGCCAAGGTCATGGGTTCGATGACATACTCAGATACAAATGTATAGTATCATGCGATGTAAGTTGCTTTGGATAGAAGTAGTGTCTGCCAAATGCATAAATGCAATGTAAAATGTAATGCCGCACCACTATTTATTTTCGTTTTAATTTAGTTTTTGCAATTAAACCTTGTTCTCTGACTGCATAGTGCCCATTGATCTAGAGCCCTGATCTGCGCGATGTGGGAAAACATGGAAGGAATCACGAAGGCGGAATTCTACTACGTTATTTAAATATGTCATCTGTTTGTTCTGCGTGTCTACAAGTGAATGAGTTGCTTCATCCACAGAGTTGTTCTAAGTTTATTTTACGAGCGTTTCACTGTTTGAGTGAAGCTACTGTCAAACACACTGTAGCTCAAGCGTCTTCGCGACGACCCGCCAAAATAAAAGTCTGCTTAATTTGAACCATATGTAGTAAATTTATAAACTGTAGTATACTTTATTTTTTGTTTTTTAAAGAGGATAACAGACGTATACTTGTGCTACAACTGTTTGGCCTGTGCTACAAAACTTTAAACCTCTGTAGCACCGGTGCTATGTGCAAAGAAAGTTAACGTACAGCCCTGTGTAAACATATGTGGATGTGTTTCTAAATACAAAATAAATATGCACAGTAAACGCACATATGTTATGTTAACACAAACTTTTATTCTGGATGCCATTAATCGCGATGAATCGTTTGACAGCCCTAAATAATATCAAAGAATTTTATTCCAGCAATATAGGATGTTCAATTTTATTATCTTGCAGTCTACCTTCAGTAAAAATCCTGCAAGCCTGCTCAAAACCGTTTAAAACCAGCAACTATCGATAAACACTTTATTATGTTATGATGGCTGTTTGTCCCCTCACAGGTAGCCAAACCAGAACGCAAGAAGAGAAGGAAAAAGGATGCTGATATCGTACGTAAAACCATCACCAGAAACCCAATTATCGTTTAATTTCCCTTCATCGTGCGACTGACGCTGCTGTGTTTTATTTCTTTAAGGTGGAAGAACACAACGGCCACATATTTAAATCCACCCAATACAGCATTCCCACATACTGCGAGTACTGCTCATCTCTCATCTGGATGATGGACAAAGCCTGCGTCTGCAAATGTGAGTTGTGAAGTCCCTGAATTCAATTCAGCATAATCAGATTGCTTCCCATCAGACTCTCGGCTGGAGCGGAGAACAGTTCGGCTTTGTAGCGCAGGATGTTTTCCACTGTGCGAGAGGAATGTTGGCACAGATTTAGAGTTTATTTTAGGTGGCGGCGCTTGTTTTTTTCGTTTAATTGTGTGCCGCGTGCGCTGACGTGCAGCGAAAGTGAGAATCAATGAGATGTGTGTGTCTTGTGCAGTGTGCCGGTATGCGTGCCACAGAAAGTGCTGTCAAAAGATGACCACCAAATGCAGCAAGAAGGTAAAGAGTTTATTTTTCTTCTACTTGAATTACATTGGTGTGATGAAACGAAAGCAGTCGTCGCTTATATTACGGTCGTGTGTGCAGTACGATCCTGAGCTCTCGTCTCGGCAGTTTGCTGTGGAATTGACCCGTCTAACCCACGACGAGCGGTCGGTGCCTTTAGTTGTGGAGAAACTCATCAACTACATCGAAATGCACGGCGTGTACACTGAAGGCATCTACCGGAAGTCTGGATCCACTAATAAGAGCAAAGAGCTGAAGCAGGGTCTGGACACGGGTACGACACACTTTTTAAATATATTTTAATACAGTTTAAAATTGATTCCACAAACTTTTCAGTATTTTCTAGGGCTGTCAACCGATTAATCGCGATTAATCGCATCCAGAGTAAAAGTTTGTGTTTACATAATATACAGTATGTCTGTGTACTGTGCATATTACCTTTGTGTTTATGAACACATACACATACATGCATATATTTAAGAAGCATATAAAATATAAAAATTTATAAACGTTTATATGCAATTTAAATTATTGGTAAGCATAAATAATTCACCTAAAAATGTAAATATATATAAACTTATGTGTATGTTTTTGTATTTCTAAATACAAAATTAATATGCACAATACTTGGACACATATTATGTAAACGCAAACTTTTATTTTGGATGCTATTAATCGCGATTAATCGTTTGACAGCCCTAGTATTTTCATATCACGTACTGCATATCCCATTATTTAGCAAGTTATGCCACATTGCATTTTTCTTCAATATCATGCAGCCCTATAAAAGATCAAGTTTATTTTTTTGGCAAATGGTGGGAAGTACTGTGTCCAGTCATAGAAGATGTCTTGTTTTTTGTCTTAGATGTAAACAGCATAAATCTGGACGACTACAATATTCACGTGATCGCCAGTGTTTTTAAACAGTGGTTACGTGATCTGCCCAATCCTCTGTTGACCTTTGAACTGTATGAGGAGTTTCTGCGAGCTATGGGTAGGCCTTCTGCTTCTGTCATGTTTTATTTTCTTTACATGGGACAATGACGTTAGCCACCACTTATCATGTGGTGCGACCAATAATATCAATAACTGTATGAAATTAAATAAAAAATGAAATGTGTCTAATTTTGGAGGCTGAATCTCTTAAGTGAATGGTATTTTTAAAACATTTATATCAGTTGAATGCGATTTTTAGGGAAATTTGGTTAATTTTGTTCATTTAAGAAGACAAAATTATAGAACAAACACATGAGACGATTACTTGGCAAACTCAAAGAAATGCAAATCCTTTGTTTCTAAACACTTTAAATACTGAAGATTTGTAAAAAAAAATGTTCATCATGTCAAGGAAATTAATTCATTTTAAAGGGATAGTTCACCCGAAAATTCCACTTTCACCTTCAAGTTGTTCCAAATCTGTATAAATAAGTGTGATGAACACAGAGAGAGATATTTGGAAGAATGCTCGTAACCAAACAGTTCTTGGCCACCATTGACTACCATAGTAGGAAAAAGAAGATATTTCGAAGAACAGTGGACTACCATTGTCATTTTTTCTACTATGGTAGTCAATGGGGTCCAAGAACTGTTTGGTTACAAGCATTCGTCCAAATATCTTTCGACCGCACAAAGACATTTATACAGATTTGGAACAACTAGAGTGTAATTCATGACAGAATTTTCATTTTTGGGTGAACTATCCCTTTAAGATAAATCAAGGTCGCACCACATGACATTTTTAAGGCTATGGCCAATTCATAGATGGAAAAACAGTAAAAGTACTCCATTTAACATTTGAATCTGCCTTCATGTGAACACCACATTCTTAAGTTAAACATTATTACAACGTGGCATTTATGTATTAGTTGTGATGTTTCTGCAGGTCTCCAAGATAAGAAAGAAGTAATTCGAGGGGTTTATTCTATAATCGACCAGCTCGGTAGAACCCATCTGAACACACTTGAGCGCCTCATATTCCATTTGGTCAGGTAATAGTCTCTTTTACTAAAACAACTGCAATCTTGAACTGTTACATTGTGTCTTTATAATTGTAAAAGGCCTAATAAATGATCATGTCATGTGATGTTGTATATGGTGTCTACAGGATTGCTCTGCAGGAGGAGACCAATCGCATGTCTGCGAACGCGCTGGCCATTGTGTTTGCTCCCTGCATCCTGCGCTGTCCTGACACTACTGATCCTCTGCAGAGCGTTCAGGACATCGGGAAAACCACAGCGTATGCATCTTTGATTTTATTAAAGCTATAAAGAGCTTTGTGATGTCAGAGCCGATGCCCGACATTCCCAAGTGCTATCCTCTCAAATAAAAAAGGCCAACATGATTATGTCATTAATGGTTGTGTTTGTCACAGGTGTGTGGAGCTGATCATTTGTGAGCAGATGAATAAGTACAAGGCCAGATTGAAGGACATCAACACTCTGGAGTTTGCTGAGAACAAAGCCAAGAGTCGGCTAACTTTCATCCGCAGGTCCATGGTACGAGACATAATAGAATGTCTTAAGACATCTATTATAAATAAGACAGATTTCCAAAGCTTAGAGTGATTTTGTTAAGTAGGACTTTCTTATTTCGTATTTTTGTCTTATTTTCCAGTACAAATGTCTAAAAGTTCTTGAATCAAGATACATTTACTTGAGAAGCAAAATTACTTAAAGGGATAGTTCACCCAAAAATGAAAATTCTGTCATGAATTACTCACTCTCGAGTTGTTCCAAACCTGTATACATTTCTTTGTTTGGTTGAACACAGAGAAAGATATTTGGACGAATGCTTATAACCAAAAGGTTCTCAGCCACCATTGACTACCATTGTAGGAAAAATGACAATAGTAGTCAAAAGTGCCCCAGAACTGTTTGCTGTGCTACATTCTTCAAAATATCTTCTTTTGTGTTCAACAACAAAAAAATAATAAGTATTTTTTCCCTACTATGGTAGTCAATGGTGACCAAGAACTGTTTGGGTACAAGCATTCTTCCAAATATCTTTCTCTGTGTTCAACCAAACAAAGAAATGTATACAGATTTGGGACAACTCGAAGGTGAGTCAATGATGACAGAATTTTTATTTTTGGGTGAACTGTCCCTTTAAGATATTAAATCTTGTTTCCTAAAATTATTAAATCTTTAAATGTATTTAATACTTTTAAATATTTCTTTAAAATGTAGTTTATGCTTGATACAAAAAAGTGAGAAAAATAAAACAAATTGTAAGAAACATAATCTTGTTTATTTCTTGTTTTAGGCATAAACTTATTTTTTTAATTTACAAAAAAAGACTTAAATCTTTTAGCTTATCAAGTAAAGGTATCTTGATTTAAAGTACGTACAAGTCATTTGTACTAGAAAACTAAACAAAAATACTGAGTATGAAATGTATTTTTTTCAGTGTTGTTTGTGGATCAACGTCTTTGTTAGTCCAAAAGCAACATAAGTATCAACCAGTTATTAAATCAATTAAAACGAACGGTAAACTTGATCAGATAAATGTACAACTAGAATGCACAATCACAACTGAAATTAATTTATTTAAGGTATTTTGCCCTAAAAAAATTCAAAAATGTCAGAATTAATCCGTGCACTAGAATCAGTATGACGTACATTTGTGTATGTTTTTTTAGGGCTGCTTTCAGGGATTTTGACAGGAATGTTGTTCCAAGACCAACCCAAATGTTGATCAACATGATAGGACATGTTTCTCAAATAACATATTTTGTTTATCACATACTCACACCCCGACCCTGACCTTAATCTTAATGCACTAAATTCTGATGGAAATGATTTTCTATGACGATAGAAAACCGATAGAATCCAGGAACATGTCCTGCTTTGATTCGGTCTTCCTGCTAACCCCATTCTCTCCTCCCCTAACCCCTTCTACCTTTGCTTTCCTCTTGAATCCAGAGGCCTGTAATAATTGCTGTTAGATTCATGAGCGTAACCCGCAGTGCTGCAGCGGTATGTATTTACAGTGCGTAAACTCATCTCTGTCTCATCCAGCACTGTGAGGTTCATCTGTTCTCATGATCGCATGAGAGAGTTCACAGGGATTCATTCAGACCAAACCACCTCGGTTACATTTCATTGTCAAAATAGGACATTGCATGACTTGCATGACAAACCTTTCTGTTTTATTCACCCTTTGTGTCTAAATGCCGGGGGTTTTTTTCATTTCTTGTTGGTATTGAGCAGTTTAATTCATTAAGAAATGAAATGATAGTTTGTTGTCCATTCCGGGTCCAAATGAACACTCATTCAAGTGAAAATTGACTTTGACAAATGAATACATCAGGATTACTGGTCCTGGGATATTTTACAGGAAAATGAAAATTCTTTCATAATTATTCACTCTCATGTTATTCCAAACCTGTATGATTTTCAGTCTTCTGTGGAACCCAAAAGAAGACATTTTGAGGTATTTTGAAGATTGTTGATACCCAAACAACATTGGACCAGAGTTGTTAAAGTTTTGTTTTTAGTTTTGTTTAGTTTTATTATTAATATTTTTAATTAGCTTTTATTTTTAGCTTTTTATTTTTTATGTTCATTTTAGTTACATTTTTTAACCATTTTGTTTTATGCTTTTGTCATTTTATTATTATTTTTTTTATGTTGCTTTATAAGGTTAATAATTTTTTTGTTTTATTTTAGCTTTTGTTTGTTATCATTTAAGTGCTATTTCAATGAACAGGAACGCTTTCAAAGTTGCAATTTTAGTAAACTAAAAAGAACCTAGCATTGGACCCCTTGACTTCCATTGTATGGACACAAAACCACTGAGACCTTTCTCAAAATATCTTCTTTTGTGTTTCACAGAAGCAAGAGTCATAAACAGATTTTGAATGACATGAGGGTGAATACAAACCGATAGAATTTCTGTTTTCTATCCCTTTATCCTAGCTAGTTAAAAATTGTGACTGGCTAACTTTCTAAATCCACCAGCCATTATTTAGTTTGAAAAGAGTTAACTTTGGACCCTTTATCCGTATTAGCTGTAGAACCTGTAGAACAGTCAGGAGGAGTTTAGAATAACACTGTAAATCATTCATATTTCCATAAGTGTTGTGTTTTGTTTGACAGGGTAAAGGGCAGGGACACCGGGCGAGATATCCCACACCATCACCTCCGGTGAGTCCTCACTCTCCGACCGCCCCAGACGTGCCGCTAGACAGCGTAGACGACGAAGTCGCCAGAGACCCAGAGGTGTCCGAGCAACAGCAGGTGGCCATGCAGCAGGAGGAGAAAGTTCTGACTGAACAGATCGAGCATCTACAAAAAGAGAAGTAAGTGTCCGCATCTCTCTTCGGTTGCTTGACGTTACGACATTTTCACACAATATTTCTTAAATGAAATGATTCATTGATCTTCACCCCAAAAGGGAAGAGTTGACTTTCGAGATTCTGGCTCTGGAGCCGCGGGCGTCGGATGATGAGACGCTGGAGTCCGAGGCGTCGATAGGCACAGCAGACAGTTCTGAAAATCTCAACATGGACTCCGAGGGAGCCGGATCGGATTTCTCCGGTGAGTATCTGTGTTCACGTGCATGTGCTCAAGTGCGTTTCCGGCACACCCCTTACTCGATACCCTCTTCCTCTCCGAGCAGAGCGAGGCCCAGCGCTGGCCGCCTCCAGGCCCAAGAAGTCTGAGGGGAAGAGCAGACGCGTTCTGCGGAAGCAGGCCGAGTCCCTGGATTCCGTAGACTCCAGTTCGACCGTCTCCTCCGTGTCGTCGTCCTACGCCAACCTGCCCGTGCGAACCCGACCCCGCAAGTCACGTTTCCGGTCCAACTCTCCTCCGTCTGGATCGGTTCTGTCCAGCCCACCCGACGGCATGGACCACCCCGAGCAGGACAGAGAGGAGAGGCCGCAGTTCACCAGCCGAGGCACATTTAACCCCGCAAAAGGCAAACTGCGGCTTCAGGGTGCCAAGAGCTCCCCACCGAAACCGCACGAGCGGAAGGGGGACCCGGACATGCCTCCTCAGCAGATGGTGGTTTACGGCAACAACGAGTTTATGGTATGAAGGTCACGAGGTTACGCGTCCAAAGAGCTCTTTCCTCCCCGCTAGCTCACATGTGCTGCGTTGTAGTCCTTAAGTGCCCCGATGAGAGAAACGCTTGAGGACAGAGCTGAAGATCTGAGAGGGTGTGTGTTTGTTTACGGGTCCGAGACGAGGAAGGCAGGGTAAAGGGAATGCTGAACGACTCCACTAAGGAAGATTCTCCAATCGACAGCTCTGTGACTGCCACGGTCCGAGTGCGGGAGACGAAGCCATTGATGAACTTCATGAATTCAAGCTATATCATGGGCTGCTTCAATGTTTACAATGTAGAACTATTGCAAGCAGCATCCTCCGCAATGTATTTGCCCTTAAGCCTATTTAATAAATTTTATTTACTTGGAATATGTAGAGCTATATAAATATATTATGTGATATAAAGTGTATAAAGCCCAGCGCACCAGTGACCGCTGGGACGTTGGATTCATATATCTCGTATCGGTAATGAATGCGTTGGCGAGTTAAAGATTGTTTGCGTGAATGTTTGTGTGTAAGAAAACTTGATATGTTGTGTCAGGTTTGTGCTGCTTGTTGCGTTGTGCTTGGAGGGAAATGATGCCATTAAAGGGACCAAGCAAAGGTCGAGGTCTTTCAAATCTCCACAGCCATACACAAGTTGTTTGGATTCATTCAGACACAAAAATGTTTCCGCGTCAGTCGTGTTCTGTGAAAGCAGTGTTAATATACAAAACCACAGTAAACGAATTATAACCTATTATTATTTTAAATGACATAATTTTTCTTGGAAAAATCTGATGCTCCGCATTGTTTCCCCCCAATAATTTAAATACTTAATGTATTATCGAACGATTTCTTCTGTTTATATACATAATATCTCTTGTTTTTCAAATTATTTAAATGTTTTCATTGACCGTAATAATCCACGTAAATGCATTTGGAGGGTGGATTTGATTTTAAAGACACACGGCTTTGTCGTTTATTACTCGTAATGTTGACCTCGGAACGATCTGGATGTTAGAATATGTTCTCTCGCTCCATCACTATTTGTTAGTGTCACTTACAACATGAGAAACCTGGAGATGAAGTGAAGAAAAGCAGTGAATGTGTATCCGCAAAACGTTTCTGTTACTGTGGATTCTGCAAAGGTCTTAAATGATGTCACCCGTCTGTTAAATTGTGATTCTCAAGGTTTGTCTGATGTAATGGTGTTACGGAGCGTGTAGACGAATGAAATCAACCTCAGAGTTGAGAATATGAATTTATGTTGTGTTATTGTAGATCTCATTCATTGCCGACACGGGTCACATGCCTGAGATGTGTGGCGTCTGAGCCGTGTGTTGAACAAATATTTCTTATGGAAGACAAAACTGTCAGTGGTTGTAAAATAAATTACATTTTGAACAAATAAGACGTGGTTCATGAAATGAGATTTGAGTTACTGTGATTGTATTAGTGTTTCCTTACACCACCCATTGCGTTTTGTGTTTGGTGTGATTGTAGGACGTGAAAGGTGAAGTACCTGTTTGACCTGCTCTGCTTTTATTGAGAGAGTCTGCTCATTGATTGGCTCAGATTATGACAAACCCAGGAATGAATGACGCGTGTATAAACGTCACTGTGTGATTTGTCTTCAAACCTTTCATTTTATTACAAGGTATGAGTTGCCTATACGTTTTTCATATCAACAATCGTGTCAGTAGATAGGGAACTAGATAGATACTGCCCTTACTAGGGTACTGGTGGCATCCGAACTCGAGCAGTATCGGTTTCAGTGGGCGTAATGTGAGCTCAATAGCCCTGCCGTGACGTAAGGACTGAATCTATCACGCATGCGCAGTGCGGCGTGTGCGCTCAGGGAGATACGAGAGACGGCACGGCAGGTACAGCGAACACCAGCACACCTGTACCTACAGACAGGCACAATGTCCGGATTTGACAACAACCCCTTTGCCGAGCCAGTGGAGGTCAATCCTTTTCAGGTAAAGACCTGATAGATTATCACTATTATATACTAGGTAATGGTAAAAGTTTTGTGCGCTGTAAACCTGTTTGGTTAGTTCGTTGGTCGGCCTCTTGGAGGCTGCGCTTTTGTAACGGCGAGGTTTGATTGACGGGGGTTCAGCCAATCAAATTGCCCCTTTTTGAGGCTAAGCCAATCACGTGGCCGTGACGATACAGGAAGTATTGTTTTCTTAAAACAATTTGCGTTGTTTTACCTTAAAAAATAAGAGTAAAACCTGAGATTTAGGCGTAGTTTTAACCTACACATGGTCTGTTTGTGAAAGAACTTTGACTTTGTATAACGCTCAGTTGCGATGATGTTAACGTTAGTTCACGCGACAGGTGTCTGAAGCCCATATTGTAAGTTATACATATTCAACAGGTTCGTCCAATCCACCGTCTTGGGTGTTTATAAAACAGTTATAACAGATTTTTACTGTTGTACTAAATGATAACTATATTTATATTCGGTGGTATTTTATACTGTAAAAAACACGTGCTGGTTTGTTTTTGTTTTATACATGAATCATATCAAGAGTTTAAAGAATATGATATAGACATGTTAATATATTTAATGTGTTGACAGGATCCATCAGTAACTCAGGTGACCGACACTTCTGCTGATGGAATAGGAGAGTTTAACCCCTTCACTGCCAGTTCTCTGGTAAGCATGACTCCAAAGACTCTCATCTTTAAAAAAAACATTGAAATGTGTATACAAGATTCATACCATACGGAAGTTCCTTTATTGGGCATGTAGGTGACTGCAATTCAGTGGTCTTTTTTTCTGTGTGGTTGTGATGAATGACATTGAACAATTATAAATCAATAAAATAAAAAAAAGAAATTCATTTTTACTACATGAACTAATATAAAAAGCTATATATTTTTACAGTACGTATTATTGTTAGTTAATAGAAATACATTTGTATTGTAAGTTATATGGTAGTTCATTGTGCATTAACTAATGTTATTTTTTTATTTTGTGTAATATTATATTAATATTAAATGTTGAAATGAATAGCGCTGCAGATGTCTTGTTTAACATAGTTCAATTCCATTAAAACGTTTTGTTTATTTATTTTTGGGCGACAGTAGAGAGAGATGGGGGGCAAAAGGGGAGGTGAGAGGGCAGCAGGATCTGGAAAGGGTCTGCACGGCCATGGCTTTGACTTTCTATTTCTAGAGTAAATTTTACTGCGTTGTTGCAAAGCAGCTTTAGAATAAAGAAACGAAGAAAATATAGAAATAAGAAAAAAGATAGCAAACCTGAAAATTGTCAAATACTCTACATAGATACTGTACATGGTATTAACTACTGTAAACAAATTGTGTGTTACCCATTTTTTCCTTTAACGTAGGAACACATTTAAGATTGCTCGGCATTGAATATTTTCTTAATCTCATTTAAGGACGGCCGCACCATTCCCATCACAACCACCCAACCAGCCGTCCTACAGACAACAGTAGAGTCCAGTCCACAGGTTACTTACTACACCGCTGAATAACATTAATGCTGAATTATATATCACACATGTGCATCTGTATGAAACCAGCGTGTGTGTGTGTGTGTGTGTGTGTGCGTGTGTGTGTGTGTGTGTGTGTGTGTGTGTGTGTGACTTCTCCATCAGGCCAGTGTAGCTGCAGGACAAGCTGAACTTCTCCGTCAGCAAGCGGAGCTGGAAAAGAAGGCCGCGGAGCTGGAGCGCAAAGAGCAAGAGCTTCGAGATCGAGATACTTCACAAGGTGAGCCATCGTTGCTTATCTGATTCTGTATGAATTTCCGAGGTCATTCAACTCTTGACATAAAGAAAACGGTTTGCTCACAGGTAAACAAAACAACTGGCCTCCATTGCCAAGGTTCTTCCCGATAAAGCCATGCTTCTATCAGGACTTCAATGAAGAAATCCCTGTGGATTTTCAGAGGGTTTGCAAGATGATGTACTACCTCTGGATGTGTAAGTGACGTTTAGTGTGTTGGGAATGATGCAGTGTCTTAAACGGCGTTGTCACATGCAGAAAGGTACTCTTCTCTTTTCCCCAGACCACAGCGTGACGCTGTTCCTCAACCTGCTGGCCTGTCTGGCTTACTTCACCGTATATCCTCAAAATGGAGTGGACTTCGGACTGTCAATCCTCTGGTTTATTCTGTTCACTCCTGGCGCTTTCCTCTGCTGGTACCGACCCGTTTACAAGGCCTTCAGGTGAGTTTACTGGAGTCATTTCAGTATATCTAAAATGTGTTTTGCATGAAGAAAACAAACGCCATTCTATTAAAGAGAGAGGATTTATCGTTATGGTCAAATATGGCCTGAACACGTTTTCGGCACCCGTCTTACAGAAATGAAATGCACGACTTTCTTTCTTCCGCAGAACACAAAAGAAGATATTTTGAAGAATGTCGTTAACAGCCCCCCATTCACTTGCACTGGTTACAATAGAAGTGAATGGGGAGCTGTGCTGTTCGGTTACCGACATTTTTCAAAATATCTTCGTTTGTTTTCTGCAGAAGAAAGTCATACTGGTTTGAAATGACAAGAGGGCGTGTAAACGATGACCGAATTTTCATTTTGAAGGTGAACTACTCCTTTAATGTGACTTCTGAGTAACCCTGACCCATGATCTCGTATAACTAATCTTTGTGTTTTCGTTGCAGATCTGACAGCTCCTTCAGTTTCTTCTTTTTCTTCTTCATTTTCTCATTCCAAGTGATAGTGTACATCATTCAGAGTGTTGGGATCCCCAGCTGGGGAAACAGGTGAGATGCTCCATCACCTGATGCTTCTGCCAGTGACTCCTCTTCTCTACCCTTACTTGTCTTTGACCGATCCTTCTTTGCGATCTGATGGTGTTTTCATTTTCTGGGGTCTCTGAGCTCTCTCCTGTATTTTTTTACAGACCCCTCACGGTCACATGATCTCGGGTGAAGCGTCCTTGCTTTCTTCATTTACTATTTTCTGGCTCTTCACAAAGCTTACTACTGCTTACGTGTAAACAAGCGTGAAACTATTTTAGGGTTACATGTTTGTTTGTTTATTGTATTATACGTTTTATTGATTGCATAACTGAAAGTGTTTAACAAAAAGCGTAATATGTATCGTCTGTGTGTCAGTGGCTGGATCACAGCCATCGCTGCGTTCGGGACAAACATCGCTGTGTCAGTGTTCATGATGGTAGTGGCGGGATTCTTCACTGCTAACGCTGTGCTCTCGGTCATCTTGCTGAAAATGGTAAGAACATTTTGAATGTAAATCAGTTATAAACTATTGTGTTTCTCTCTATATATAAGTACAAGTCTTGTAAAGGTCACCCAAATATGAAAATTCTCTTATAATTTACTCAACCTCAGGACAGCTTAAATAATCGTTGTTTCTTGCATGACACTAGTCATGAAACACATGAGAACCAATGAGATCGTAGAGACAGTTGTGATATATGATACATGTTTTGCAATGACCACAATTTTGTTATTCGTTGTTTATCTGTTTATTATTCTTGTTGATATTTTTTCTTTCACACGTATTGTAGAGAGACATGATGAAACTGTAAATTGTCTCTTCAGGTTCACTCTATGTACAGGCGAACGGGTGCGAGCTTCCAGAAAGCCCAGGAGGAGTTTTCTCAGGGGGTGGTTACTAACCGAACCTTCCAGAGCGCCGCAGCTACGGCGGCTTCTTCGGCTGTACGCGGAACTTTGCACTAGCATCCCCAAACACTGAAGACCCTCAATACTTCACCAATGCACGAGTTTCACAGAACAGTCGGCTTTTGTGGCTTCCTTAAACTTTCCACGCAGAAGGTTTATCTGGTGCAATATAATGATTGTGTTACTGAAAATGAAGATTTACCTGTCTGTCCATCTGTGAGGCTGACACTACGATTACAGATTTTACATGAAGTTGGTTACTTTATAGTTAAATTCGTGTTTCAAAGGCACGATTTCTGATATAAATGTATAAAGTTGAATAATTGTAGTTTTTGTCTCTTCTGTATGTATTTGTGGTGAAGATTGTTTTTGGTACCGTAGTTACATGTCATTATTGGTAATAGTTTTGTTTCCTAACAGAAGCTTAGCATTTGGTGGCCTTGCTTTATTAGTTACAAAAAGTATTTAGAACGATTCTTCTGATTGAACAATAGTACTGTTGTGCTGAAATATATGTTTGCTTCTTCATGTTACAGTCTTGTTATATTGATGTGCTGGTATTGCAGTGTTCTTAACTATGAACAAAAATTGTACATATTTATAAACTGAGATTTTATTTCGTCGTGGCAGATTTGGTTGGACTGCTCATGTTTTACAATTTATTGAATAAAACAGATTCTGGGTATGTTGTTTACTTCTCTTCAATTTACATTTGTACAACATGGGCCAGAAATTCAGTCTTTTGAGGATTGTTTTAGTTACAATAAAGGTGCGAATGTGTATTGTAGGAAGTGAAAACATCACTGGATGTGACTCAACTGTAACAAGTACGCAAAGCAGTGCTCGAATTGAAGGGGGGCTGGGGGGATCCGGGACCCCCAAAAGGCATTAGGGACGAAGTAAAAAATAGACTTAGGGGGCCCATCAGATATTTTTATTTGAGTAAAAATGATAATGACAAACGTGATTAAATTCATGCAATGGACATGGTAAATTTCGTGAATTCATTATTTACACATGTAACTATGTAAACTGCACTGAAACCGTTGAAAAATCCCCACAACACTAACACACAGACTGACAGCCGGTCTTGTCACAATTTATATTTTGAATATCTAATAAACTAGTTTCTTGCATTTAAGGAAGTCTTTTGGAACAAACATTATTACCACAAAGTGTCAATCAGCCAGTTGTTTTTAGGGAAAATGGTAAATACTACATTGGTAAATAATGCTAGAATTATTCTGTTGGACATACTGTTCAAAAGTCATTTCTGTTCACCAAGCCTGCACTGATTTGATCCAAAATACAGTAAAAGAAGCCTGTTATTTTATGTGAGCCTGTTTTTAATAAATAGTATATAGTTATGCATATTATGATCAAATATATTGTGCATTTTGTATAAATTGTATATTGCGAGACTAACCCCCACCCCCACCAAAAAAAGTCTTATGGTGGGGACTTGATTCAATTCGAGCACTGACGCAAAGTATTCTGTAAATCATACCTAACACACAACAGCAGAGGGCAATAGTGGACTTATAATATCAATATAAGAGAAAAACTGATCTCGATTTGTCTACTTAAATAAAAAGGGTAACACTTGCTTGGATTTATGAACGTGTGTTAATGCATTCGATAACTAACAATGATCAATACTGGTACAGCTTAATAAATCTTAGTTCATGTCATTCTCAGCATTTAGTCATATATTTTTAAAATCAAGTACTGTAACACTTACAGTAACACCACAATTCAATATCAAGTAACATTTGACAAGCAAAACATCTTCAAATGCCTTCAATGAGTCTCATCATTAAAAACTTGATTTAGTTTGACATGTGTGCTTGTGCACTAAATAAATGTTACTTTTATATATATATATATATATATATATAAACTATTAGCTGATGTAACCATATTTATAAATGTTTAGGTGTGACTAGGTCCAAATACTTGGGTCACTGTACACCTCAATATACAGTAAGTGCAAGTAGTTCCTTCTGTGTAAGAACACACACAATGCAAACTGTTCTCAAAGTGATGGTTCACCCCAGAACACAAAAGATATTTTGAAGAATGTTGTTAACCGGCCGTCCGGCCCCCATCCACTTGCATTGGTTCAGTATCCACACAGTAGAAGTGAATGGGGGCCAGTGCTGTTCGGTTACCAACCTTCAAAATATCTTCCTTTGTGTTCTGCGAAAGAAAGGCATAAAAATTTGAAACAAAATGATTTCATTTTTGGGTGAACTGTGGCTTTAAGCATCCATAAGGAGGCAGTGTTCCACTTTCCAAGACACAATGCATTTACATTGATTCTAGTACTACAACCCCATTGATAACGTTCGAGGCTTTAGATGCAAGTGAATACACAAACCTTTTTAATAATTTATGACTTGTTTTCACACTGACCTCATGAAATGCCTACATGCTTTATCGTTTGTTCGCACTCATTGATCAAAAATGTTGTGAGAATTCAGAAGAATGAAGCGGTGAAGTTGAACTGGTCTCAAGTGAAATGCAAGTCATGTCTCTCTAACCCATCTACGTGTGCAGTTTGATATCAAACTCTTGGTGACTCTGTTCATCTGCAGAAAACATGCTCAAGCCATGCGTGCAAGATGAAGAATGCAGTCTTTCATTCTTCACATCTGAAGAAATGTCAGTGTGTGAAAGTTCTTTGTTATAAAAAAGAAGAGCATGTGAAAGCAAACGAGATTACAAGCTTCACATTTGAATGAGTCAACATATTGTTTCTATTTAAATCAGAGCGGTTCGTCTCCAATAGTGATGCACAAGGTCGTATGAGGTCTCCAGTAACCTGTACCTCTAAACATCCCGGCGGCCTCCGTCATTTCATTGGATTTGAAGTAATGCGACTTACAACATCCGGGGACAAATGAAATGAACATTTACTCTTTCATATTTAACATTGAATATTTAACTCATCAATCTCACACCCACATTTCACATTTCATTTGATAGTTCCCGTGAGTGGAATAACTTGGAATCAAGTTTAACATGACCTTTAGAAAAACTGAATCTTAATTGAAAAGTTAAGCAATTGACCTTTGAGGACTTTCGTCTGATAATGACTGACGCTGAGGAAAGGTTTGCTACGCACTGAAAACACACTGCTAAACAATTTTTTGCTCTTAAGCCTTGAGAATATAAAAGGCTTTTATACAGTTTCACCGGCAGTTCGATCAAGCCAAAACCACAGAAACCTTGTTCGTTTTTTTACAAAATGCTCACTCACATTTATTCTACAAAAACGATTTAATAAAGCAAGCAATATAAAAACAATGGTGTCACAAAAGTGCAATACGAATATTTAATATGACAAAACACAACTGACAAAATAAAAGTGTAAAACAAAAATAACACAGAGATATGCAAAAAAAAACTACATGTAAACAAGAAAACATGTCTTCCTATTGGATGGTCCTGAAACATCAGTGAGAAGCCTAAACAAGCACTTAACAACTTAACAAACATATAATCACAATGGAGAGCTCAAGCACAACATCAATAACATAATGAATTGTGTCTCAGTGCAACTAACAAAACGTGATCATATTGATAATCGTTGTGTGTTTTTAGCACAGACTATCACAGACACAAAATGACTCTTTAAACCAAAACAAGGACAAAGTACTTCTGCGGTAAGTGATGAAATATTAGGAAATATTAAAAACAGTTTGGTGATTGGTGACTGCAGATCTTCTGTTTTTCCAGAGAATCTGATTGTTCAAGACTAACAAACAAATAAAAAAATTAAAAGATCATGCAAATCCAAACAAACATATTTCTCCTGCCGAAAAAAAAATATTCCATTAGAATACCCTTACATCCAAATAGCTCTTTCCATTAAAAGTTTAAAACCATTACAAAATTCCTTTTTGTAGTGTGTTTTGGACATTATTCCAGTAGGATTTAACATCCCACCAATAGAATCCAGTACATACCAATAGACACCATTACAGTTTCCATTAAAACCAATACAAATCCCTTTAAAACCATCATAACTTCTTTTAACGGTTTTTATTTTTCAGAAGGGTGTTTACATTCTTGGTTTAATTTGGTTTTGTTTACAACCTGTTTACAGAAGCAACACAGTTACACTGTTAGTGTTCGTGAATTTTAGAAACTTAACAATAAACAAGCTGTTCATTAATATCGAATGCATCGAATCACAAATATCTTTGTTTTCTGTAAACAGATGTATTTATTGTTGGTAAAGCTGCATCGTGTACTGTAAGCAAAAAACTGACAAAACATCGGAGCTGACATAAAAAACCCTAACATTTATAAACTATTCTACACAATATTGGAAAGTTGTATATTGACAAATTATTGATTTTGTGCTATGTGTTTTAGTCCAAAGGTCACTAATACAAGATCTATAAACAGTGAATAAAATTCAAGCAGCAGTCAGTGAACGCTTGACTGTTACCTGTAGCACCAGATTCTTTTACAGCACCAGGTGGTTTACTTCTTTCCATCTGTAATAAATAGAAACCTCAGGTAAACTCAACCTGCAGTGACATGATGTCACACATGGACGGCTGCTGAAATCTCCCTGTCTATGATTAAGAGAATAAAAACGGTTTAGTAAAATAACATGAAACAAGGGTAATAACCATCATGAGCTGCAGTTTTAATGTAAGTTTTTGGAAGAGTAAAAAAGTACAAAATAAAGATAATATTTAATATGCTTGTACCATTTGTAAACAAAGTACTAAAAATGTGCTTCTTTAGTCATAATGTTAATGAGATAGTTAAGCTTCATTCATTTGAAATGAAGAGGAGAAATATAAGCACCATTAGTGTTTAAAAAAAATAAAGAAGCCAAAATAGACGTATCTGTCACCTGGTATGCAAGGGATAATGTACAGGCAGATGGTTGTTATCGCAGAAATAAGCCCTGACAGTGTGATCAGGAGGGTCTTGTTTCACACTGAAGGGGCTTATTTCGCGATAACAGCCGGCTGCTTGTACATTATCCCGCTTATTACACGCCTACTTGCCACACGAGAAAAAAATAGACATGAAATGTGAATTTGAAGCAAATTTCTACCGAATGCAGACCTTCCGCGAGGAAAAGCTGTTTACTTTCGGATTTAAGGTCAGAAACGACCTTCAAATGTCACGAACAGGCAATTTGGTTGAATCCTTTGTAAATATATGTTATTAAAAGACATATTTATGTTGTAAAAAAAACCTGTCAAAATGATTTGCTGCATCCGGGTTACCGTGTGTTATTAGTTTTGAGCGGTTGTTATCTGGGAATAACAAACATGCAAATGTGCCAATCAGAATCAAGCATTACAATGAGCCGGGTAATAATATGATTTATGGCGTGTTTACACTAGTAGTTCGGTTTTCTTGGTTCTCTTGGTCTGGACAAAAAAAAAAGAAAAAATATACAGACCACTTTGCAAGATGTAAACACTGGTCCAGAAGCACTTCCGGTTTTAGTTTTTATTTATTTATTATAATTAATTTATATTTTTATATATGTATTATAATTATTTTTATCTTGCGTATACATTTAAATCTTTAAGATATTTGTTTAACATGTTAAATTGGCTATAAAGATTATGTTAGTTTTGTTTTGTTGAAAGGTTTGGGTTGTGTTAAAGAAACAGGAAGATTTTCTGGACCAGCATTAAATCAGCCTTGTGTACGTCATCACAACTGGTGTAGACAGGGTGTTACTATTAGGGCTGGGCAAAAAAATCGAAAAATCGATTAATCGTTTTTTTAAACAGATCGATTCAATATCGATTCTCAAAAGCTGTGAATTGATTTTTTTCTTCTTTCATATTTACGCAAGCACTGAACATTCATTTACGTTAATGTTATTGCTACTACTATCCACTAGATGTCACTTTTTACAACGGGTGGATGTTACAACAGGGAGTCTCCTTCATTCATTGCTTAATTAACATGGGATCCGGGTGTGTCGTCGAATTTAACATCACCTTCATATAAAAGGCAGCGGTTCACATGATCGCAGCCTCTATTTACAGCTATTTTTGTGAAATTTTGTTTGTTATACTGCATCTTAAATTTAAAATAACTGTTCTGTTTCAATATACCCAAGTGTTTTTAAAGTTTAATATACAGGTTTGTGGCTCTTCGTTTCATTTTTTAATTCACCATTGTAATGTGATATTTAGGCTACTGATCCTTTTTAGAAATATCTATAGGATTTGTATTAAATCTATACCCAGATAGCAAGCAACCATTGAATCAATGTTAAAAAATTGTTGATTTGTCAATGTTAATTGCGTTGAATCAATATCACTTTTGCACCTGCAATTTATGTTGAAAAAATGTTGAAATTTCAACAAATCACAATTATATTAACTCTTGTATTTTAATGTTAAGTTTTCTTTAACTGGTCATGTTTAAAAGTAAACTTTCAAAGCATCTCTTTCTCTATCAATGTATAAGTGTTCTTATTAAAGCACTAATGTAAACATTGAAAGTGGTAAAAGAGTTGCCTGATCACAACAATGGTGATTTGTTTAAATTTCTAAAAAATGTCTACATTAATTGCAGGTGCAAAAGTGATATTGATTCAATGCAATTAACATTGACAAATCAACTATTTTTTAACATTGATTCAATGGTTGCTTGCTATCTGGGTAATCATTGACTCGAATCGAGAATCGGAATCGAATCGAATCGGAACATCAGAATAGATACCCAGCCCTATAGTTACTATTAAGCTTGTCACATTAAAGCATTCGTTTTTTGCAGTTGCTGCTTCCCTATACTGTTTTTATACGTTTTTTGTATGTGGTCTCAGTTTCTAAAATAAAAACATAATATTTAAAAAAAAGCATTAGTTATGCCTTGGAAAACATGAGGTTAAGTCAAAGATATCCGTTTTTAGAATCGACATTTTGTACACATTTATATAACAATTTTGCTACGGTATAAATCTTGTTTCTGTATCCTGAAACCAAACCAACTGAGAACCGTCTTGGTCCTGTTCAATGGAAGCAGGTCCGGATGAGTGTTAAATCCCCTCGACTCTCAGCGGCGTGTGGTTCGATCGCTGCCCCTCGAGTTCAGCCCGCACGTCTTACAGCACTGCGTCCGGACCGACGGCAGCTGGCATCGGCCGAGCCACAGCAGAGTCTGACAGAAGCGGAGTGTCAAATGGTCACGTAAACACGGCTGACCTGAAAGAAACCCGCAGAGACGAAACATGAGAGACATTATAGTGCAGACAGGGTGAGAATGCCTCGGCTTGAGGGGAATTGCCGGTGTGTGTGAGCACACAACACATTACAACAACACAAACACCTCAGCAGGTATTACAAAACACTCAATACTGCCGACTCTACTGTGAATAGAAACTTAATACAAACATGCAAATGAATAAAACACTATAAACATAAGTTTATAAGTATATAAGTGGTATGGTTGTTTTAAAAATGTAGCTTTTACATTTTCATGCATTTGTCAAATGCTTCAATGAAATGTGACGCACAATGCATTCAGTTTATACTTTCTTTTTATCAGTATATGTGTTCCCTGGGGAGTTTTGTGTTGCTATTGAATGCTCCAACAATGAAGCTACAGGAGGACTACGTGTTTTTTTAATTGTTTCTACCTTAATGTCAGTCGATAAGATGGAGCCTGCTGTTATTTTTCTATTTATTTAAAAGCTAGAGATAAAGCGAGTAATATCACAGACAGGCATGATTCTGAGCAGGGCATTCCAGGACATTTGTAGCAGGTGCAGGAAGTGTATTTATTTAGCCATTTCTGGGAGTGTGAAATAGAAAAATAATTCTCGTGGCTATCTATAATGAGCTGCTCCTGGTAAATCATGATGACTTGGGTTAAAAAAGCTCACAGTAAATTAAAATAGTTTTTAAAATTTAATAACACACGCACACGCGCGCGCGCATGCACCCCTCGGCAATATATCAAGAAAGACCCCTTATAGACACAATAGTTTCTAGCAATTAAATTTTTACTACATATCCTGTCAATGTTTTACATATTTTACTTTGTTATTGTTGAGATTAAAACATTTGTGATGTTACATTATAGATGCAGTTTTTGTTTTACAGCTAGTTCCAATTATGTCCGTTTTTTTGTTTATAATGATCTAAAATGTTAAAATCATTTCAATTAAATAAGAATGCAGGAATATATATACATATATATACAGCTGCGGAAAAAATTAAGGGACCATTTCAAAGCACCATTTGAGTTTTTCACAATTTACTATTAATAGGTATGTGTTTAGGTAAAATGATCATTTTTGTTTCATTCTGTGAACTACTAACAATATATATCCCAAATTTGAAAACAAATATTGTTTCTATTTGCATTTATTTGCAGAAAATGAAAACTGGAGAAACGGCTGAAAATAACAGAAAAGATGCTGTGTATTTTTTTCTGACCTAAAAAAAGTTCATATTTACTTTTAAGCAATACAGCATTGTCATATTTCTACATGTATTTAGGAAAAGTTCAAAAATTATTTTTTGTGATCACCTGGAGTTTTATCACAGTTTTCATGTGTCTTGTCATGCTGTTAGTCTTTCACATTGCTGTTGGATGACTTTTAGGGATGCACCGAATGTTCGGCCGAAAATAGCAAAAAAAGGCATGTGATACGATCAAGCAGCAACCAGCGCGAGAGAGAGAGACGCGCGTGCGCTTTATTAATGCAAACAACGCAAACATTTTGGAAGTGTGTGTGGAGCATTTTAAAGTGTCAGAGAAAGACACAGCATGTGACTTGTCTCGCGGAAGTAAATTTCCAAATGAAAGCGTCTTTACCGGTCGGTAACTTTACTTCAGACGGAAGCGGGCTGTCTGACAGTAGCCCCGCCGCTCGCGACATCCTTTGACATCATACAGTGGTCACGTGCACACAGTTCCCTGAACCCTACTAAACAACTTGTCAAAGTATGTTCTGTGCATCCACGAGTGCACCTTCTGAGAGAACAGTGACAGTCAGCTTTTGTGGGCGGAGTTTGGAGGAGACGTGAACTGAAATGGTTGTCAGTCAGCATCAGTCAGAATTGCTTGCATTGGATGTTTTTTTTTTTCTTAAAATCATTTTGCAATGTAGCCTATAATAATCCAACAGTTTTAGTTTATTCATATTTTTATCTTATGGCCTAATGTGGAATGACAGTTTTTAATGAAGTGTTTTGTTGTAGGCGTACAGAGCAACTTACATTACATTCTTTTAGCAGTCAGTTATAGGCCTAATATAGGCTATTCAATATAATTTTTTTGTTTTAATTGACTTTGTTTTGCTCAATATTATTTTAAGTTGTATTGTATTGAAAAGCAAGAGAAATTATAAAAAGCACATTTTGACATTCAGTTTATGCAATAGTGAAAAAAATGGCTAAATAAATAGAAGAAATGCAAAAAACTGTGTTCGGTATTCGGCCAAGTGTTTCATTTTTATTCGGCTTCGGCCAAGAATTTTCATTTCGGTGCATCCCTAATGACTTTATGTCACTCCTGAGGTTTGATTTTGTTGAAATTCAACAGACACTGGACAGGAATGACCACAATACATCTTGAAATGAAACTTTGGAATGGTCTCTTATTTTTTTACGTGGGTGTATTAATTTAAAGTACAAAGGTTTTTTTAAGAAGGAAAGAATAAAAGATTCTTTGTGTAACATCAAAAGATTCTCCAATGACATAAACCAGTCTTTATATTGCTGTGTGGAATGTCCTCTTCTCAATCAATATCAGCTGAATTGTTCAGAAAGGTTTGTGAAATACAGAGTTTCACTTCTGTCATTCTTCATGTGTCAAAACAGGGCTGAACAACACCAAAAGTCCTGGAGTGAACTTTTTGTTTGTTGCCTCAGAGTTTGTACCGAAAATCTGCAGGTAAACCACATACACTATTGATTCAGCAATCATACATATCCATCACCTCCAAACCACACAGCTGCGACAATGAATTTCAGAATTTGTAAAAACTTTCATTATGTTGTCTACAAAGTTTTCTTTTTATTCTTGGTAGGTTTTACAGCAATGTCAAAAAAATGAACAAACTCAGTTGCCACTAAAAACCAGCTATTACGTAAGTACATAAAGACCAGAATCCTTACCCCAATTCATAACAGTAAGTTTATAACAATGATTTATAATCTGAGCACTCAGGCACGACTTCCATTTCACATCATCTGACCTAAAGACAACATTCATATATTGTCATCCTGGCCTCTTGGTGTCTCTAGTATTTTTGTAACCTCTCAAATCTTTAATGTTTTTCCCTTTGTTGGGCATGTTCCTCGATGCAAAAGCAGTCTCTATTATTATTCCATTTGAAAGACATAACACTACAGAGAACACATTTAGACTGAAATAAAATAACAGTAACAACAGAAACACTCAAGGAGTAGAAGGAGATTTTTTTCATTAGAGCAAAGTGTTATACACAATTGCGCACATTGAATTTCAAGGACATTTCCATTGAATTCATTTCACACTTCTAACAGAAGGGTCATTTATGTCAAGACTCGATCTGTCTTAACACGACTCGCGCTCTGAGATCACACAGTGTGTTGACATCAGTGAGGTCGAAGAGCCTCCAGCTGCAGTGGGATCACACGCTGCCCCCCGTTACCCCAGAAGACCCTCATCATCCCACACTAGTGCTCTGTTCACACAGACATGAGATGCGATGTTCTGTAACAGTGACCCTATTACATGTCGACTTTATCAAATATCTCGTGTGCAAAGGTTGGCTTTGTATTAGGAGTGTCACAATATACGGGTATTGACAATAACCGTGAGATTAATAACTGTGATGATAGACAATGTGTTAATACTGCACATATGATAATATCATAAATAATCCAGCATCAGTATCTGGTTGACAATCTAACACGGTTGTGCTTTTTTACAAAACAGAAGCCATGTTTATGTATTAATTTATTATAATTAATAAATAACTTTATATTTAATTATATTGGCATAATGTTTATTTATATTTATTAAATCATATTTATTTACAAATAATATAATAGTTAAGAAAAACTATAATACAATAATAATAATATCATTTTAATATTAAAATGTAATATTAATAAATTATACAATATGTATTCATTAATAATTATTTTTGATATATATCACGGTAATTTTGTTATTGTGCAATATTATGGCCACAAAAAAACATGTAGTGAATACGCGATATTGGAAAATATTTGTTTTTCTTGTAAAAGAAATAAACTTTAAAAGTATTTTCCACTATATTAACCTAACTGTGCGACACCCAGCGACAAAGCGAGGCGATGTCATTCATTTCAATGGAGAGCCGGCGACTTCCGGCGACAGTGACCGTTGGCGACAGGAAGTGGGCGTGTCTAGCTACGCGACAAAGTTGAGATTTACCAAAGATACTAATTGGCTTTGTAACTCTGTCTCCTCTCCACCAATAAGCTGGTGTGCGGTGGGCGTTCTGGCACAATATGGCTGCCGTCGCATCATCCAGGTGGATGCTGCACATTGGAGGTGCTTGAGAAGATCCCCCTTCCATGTAAAGCGCTTTGAGTACCCAGAAAAGCACTATATACTGTAAGTGTAACGAATATGTATTATTATTTAAAGATGTTAACATTAACAAGATGCGCCACTGCCATTACAACGAATGGGGAGGAATGCAGCGCTCAATATCCCAACAGGAGCAAAGCAGTGGAGCTCACATCATTCGTCTCTCGTCAGTTACTGCCGAGTTTGTTTCTAGATGTTACTAGAGCAACCAATGCTAGGAACGCCTTCTAACGACCTCGTAGCAAGAGACTAGCGACACCTAGTGACAGAGTCGCTGGCGGTGTGAACGCACAGTTAACCAGCACTATAACTATGGTATGGCTTAACTGTAATTTAAAACGGTGTGTGTTTAAGATAACACACACGCACAAACACACACACACACACACACACACTTCATGTATTTACATGATATACTGCTCAGTGAGAGATGCTGTGATACATGATGTGCTTCAGCTGGGGGAGGGAGAGAGAGAGAGCTCATTTCTCAGCTTTGACCTCTAGAGTCGTGACCCCACCTCTCCAACATCCTGTAGGGACAGATCTTAAACGATATTTCCTGTATTACTGTACGTCCTCTCTATTGTTTGTTTATTTTTGGTCAATCATTGAGAACTCAAATCAACTTCCCTACTGCTTAAAAAATAAGAAATAAAGAGACAATTCTTCAAATCCATGAAGAGTACGGAGGTGTAAAATGAATGTAGATTGTAGAGGTAAAATAATCTGGATTTGGGTATATTTGACGAGAAATGTTTGACTTCATATTGAGATCTTCAATGATATTCACTTTTTATTGCAGACCTGACAAATCTGAGCTCAGTTTGTGACATTGTTGAGATCTCTACTGGAAAGTTTCCATTTGCTCTCCATTTAATTTCATAGGAGAAATAACTATATTAAATATTAGGTTTTTTTCTCTTACGGGTAGAAATATCACAACACGCCTCAAGCGAAGATCTTCTCAGTCTGTGCTCAGATTTGCCAATATCCCACAACGTATGAACACCAAAGATTTACATCAATCAATTACCAAATTATCTGAGCTATGCTGCATACATTCATTTGATAGCTCTGTCAAACTGAAATAAACATAAAACTGTATAAAAAGGTAACTGTAACATCAATGAAGCTATGTGTGCTATAAAAGACAAGCAATAGATATTATATACCTGTATGAATTAAATTCCTTATGCTCCAGTTAAACATGTGCCCGGTTAACCGCGGTTACCACTAAATCCTGCTGAAACCGAGCTGGCTGCGATAATGCAGGGAATCGATTATTTTATTGATGCGTCACTTATCCGTGAAGCACGTCTCTGGCATCAGTAGAAATGCTGCTCGATCTAAAAGCAGTGCGAGTTTGAGTCGCTTATAACGTGCATTTGAAAAAGCAACACCCGTCAAACATGATCATTATAAATATACTTTATTATCATAAAAATACCTGAGGAGGATTAAGGATCAGTGATAAAAACATGTCGTTAGGCATTTCCTAGAACTACGTGTGTTATGGTCTTCTTCTGCAGTGCGTATTTGGAGTTTCTGCACGAGAGTGCCCTCTGGCTTTCGGATGCAGCAGCATTTTACCGTACTTCACTCACAAGCTGTGCATAAATCACGTGATAGATATTTTCGGTTAACCGGGCATATGTCTAGCCCAGTACAGTATAACCACATTATGCTTTCGAGCCTGTTTGTTTCAGTTCATTGCTAATCTTAACATAACTGGTGGTTTCCAGAGTGGTTTAAGATCTGAATGGTTTACTCTACAGAAACACAGGCTGAACTTATAACACAAAAGCAAGTAGCCGGTAACTTGACTTCCAATGGCCAATGGCTTACAAAACTGTTTGTTGTTTATGTGTTTGGACAACACTAAAATAATTTACTCTAAACAGTTATCCAAGACCTCTCTCAGCATCCAAAAGACTGTCAGCAGTGAGGGACGATCTCAGAGATCCGAGCCCAGCTGCCAATAAAGTAGATGTTATTATCTGAGGCCCAAGAATAAACAAAGCTATTAATAGTCCCTGAGGACACTAGCATTTACAAAACCCAGAGAGGGGAATCCACTTCAGAGAGCATCAAGACAAATATCAGCCAGAATGGAAAATCAGTGATGCAATGAGTGTCAAACTATCAGTTCAATCTATGCCAAAAGCGCCACGATTTTGGCAGTTGTTAAAGCAACTCATTAATTCACAACACAAACAAAAACAAAACTACTACCGGGGAGCATTGCAGCACAATTAGCAGCGCAAAAGGTTGTGGATTCAGGGAACACCAATACTAAAAAAACTTGCTTCGTTCTTGAATGAATCAGCTGTTTTGAACAAGTTGGTTGAATGATTCACTGACACGAAAAATTGCCGCCACCTACTGGCCGATTTAGTCACATTTAAAGTAAGCCTAACATTTTCCTTTATAAGCATTGCTATAAATGCAATTTTTCACACATTGATTGAATAAGTACCCATGTAAAAAAAGATTTTAGTAATTACTACAGTAAACGTTGCTAAAATTACTAGACACTAGTGTTTTTAAATCTTACCACAGTAAATATTATAGTATACTACAGTATTTGCTCAAACTTATCCAATTATTACAGTTAATACTACAAATATTGTAGTGTGCAGTATAATACAGTTCACTAAATACAACATGTTTCATTTATATCTGTGTATTAAGGAATTTTGGTCTATTTTGTAGATTTTAATTCTTAACATGACACAGCATCGCAATATGACTTGGTATCGTGATATTTCACACGGTATAGCATCGTAAAATATGTTTATGGTACCGTGACAACCTAGTTCCAAGGCACTTCAGGGGCCTTCAAAAGTCCAGTGTATGAAATTTAGCGACATCTAGCAGCGAGGTTGTGAATTGCAACCAACGGCTCACTCCACCCCTCCCTTTAAGAAGCACTACCGTGGCTGACAAGACTAAAATGTCGTCACGTTTTAACTTCTTCACTGAAGTACTAAAATGTCGTCACGTTTTAACTTCTTCACTGAAGTACTAAAATGTCGTCACGTTTTAACTTCTTCACTGAAGTACTAAAATGTCGTCACGTTTTAACTTCTTCACTGAAGTACTAAAATGTCGTCCCGTTTTGATTCTTTGCTGAAGTAGATAACGTATTTACGAAACACGCTCTGTCGAGCAGTTTGTCCGTTTAGGGCTACTGTAGAAACAACATGGTGAAAAACATGCAAGGGGACCCGCGGTGTATGGAGATAGAAATAGCTCATCCTAAGGTAAAAAAACACAACGCTTCATTATGTAAGGTCTTTATACACCTCTGAACACATAGTTATGTATTGCATATTGCATTTCTGTCAATAGATCCTCCAAAAAATGACACATTAGACCTTTAAGTGATCGCCCCACCGGAAAGAAATAACTGTGAGCAAACAGCCTTCAACCAAAACAATTCATGTGTAGGCGGATTCGCTAGATTTCTTTGGACAGGTATATCACAAACTGCTCATTACAAATGATATTTTAGCACACCGAGTCGAAACAATTTTCTCAGACAGACCAGGTGACATGTTTCAAAATGACATGATGGCTATTAAAGTGATGTGAGGGAGAAAGGAATGAGTGAATGAATGAAATTCATTACAGGAATATGAAAGGGCAACGGTCAAAGGGTAGCGGCAATTTACGTGTTATTTCACATTTAGTGGTAACTACCCTTCACGAACTTCAAATTAATATTTACTTCTTGCAAAATGAACTTTCACTGTTGCGTTTTTAATCATTTTGAAGCTTTAAAAGTCAATGTGAACTGCAGTCTTGATGCTGGATAACACAATGAAGGTTACAGCAATAACAGCAAATGCAAATTTTGATAAAGAAGTGTTACAATGAGATGTTCTTGTGAGTAAACGCAAATAAATATGGTTTGATTATTTCCTCTCCACATTCAGATCTGATTCCATTCTTGTATGAAATGTCTTCCCTACACTATACAATCCATTCATGACGGATTACATCAAGTCCTGCCCTATAATTCTTCGTGCATATTCAGTTTATACTTTATGCACTTTTGTACACAATCTGTTCTGAAAGCCACAGCTATCCTGAACAACACTGCAGTCTTGTACCGTGTGCAACTACATCTTGATGATGTGAAAAGACTCATGTTGTCCTGCGTCTCAAAATAATCATTGTCTGCTGTGTTGTTTGGACTGCGGGCAGTCTGCCTCACTTCAATCCCCACTGGCCCGTGACAAAAGAGCAGCAATAAATGAGGTGACATGGGTCAGTGAATAGCACAGGCATTCAGTCTGTCCAATCTGAAGTTGTAGCCCTTTATAAAACTTTCTAGAGCAGAACAAGGTAATGATTGGCTCTTTTTAGGATATTAGTTTATTAAAGTGACAAAAGTATGAGTTGGCATGCTGTCGGCCTGACAGCGTCAGGTAACCGCACCACAGGACAAACCACATTCAATACAGACTATTTTCGCAGCTTGTTGTGTGCTAAACTCAAAGATCACGGTAAAATACACAATAAATCTCTTATCAACACATTTCTGTTCAATGCGAGCACTGTGGGACATAATGCAACACAATCAAACATCACAGCCAATCAGAACAGCATATGGTCGATCTTTGAGACATTCCCTGTCAGTCCGGAAAGTAGGCTGATAGAAAAATAAATAGACAAATATATTGTGCCTGATTAATGTTGAGTTTTCCAAGCCCTCCTCTTTCGCTTCATTCAGCGGTTGTATGTTTTTCAGTTCTGCATGAATCTTTTCATGGCTGTGTAAATGATTCACTGCGTGAGTTTTTAATGCGACCGTTTTCAATCACATTTCAGTGTGATGCGCGACTGCGCGTGATCGCTCTTCAGTGTTTCTCTAACAGTGTTGGGTGTAACTAGTTACTAAGTAATTAGTTACTGTAATTTAATTACTTTTCCCTTGAAAAGTAAAGTAAGGGATTACTCTTATTTTTTCTGTAATTTAATTACAGTTACTTCTGATGTAATTAAACTAAATACTTTGTATAATATGTGTGTGTACAGAAGAGGAATTGACATCAAAATTCAAAGTCTAACTTTAAAATCCGCGCTTTAATGTATTATTCTCACATTTGTAATTAATAATAATACTTTGTAGTTTTATATTATTTATTTGAATGAATTAAAAGAGCCGTTTCATGTCTATCCTTGAATCACTTAACTCATCAAGGTTGATGTAGGATATAGAAATTAATTAGTAATAAGTAATCAAATACTTTTTGAAGAGAGTAACTTGTACAGTAATCTAATTACATTGTCAAATGTGTAATTAGTAACTAGTAATTAATTACTTTTTCAGAGTAACTTACCCAACACTGTTCTCTAATGTCGGTGATCACACGCAAATGTATTTTAATGTTGAGTTTATGTGAAAGACGACAGTCTCTTCACAAAGTTTTGATTGTGAATGATCCGCGGGTCTGTCAGTGATGGTAAACTGCGGGAGATGACGTTCCTGCTGACATCCTATTTATGTTTTCAATTAGCCTAATATGATAGCCCATTCCATCCCACATTGTCAGACATTTGGCTATTTTGTGACACGGATAATTATTATTACAGATTACATTATTACACGGGTAAAAATAAATAGATAAATGATTTAGAATGAATGATTGACGTTGTTGTTATTATTAGGTCCTATTTACAACATTTCCATCTATTTACTTATTAAAAGTAAACCAAATAGCCTAAACTACAAATAAATGCATAATAAATAGCAAATCTTTATACAGTAAATGCCTAAATAATTAGGGTCTTGTTCAACTAATTCTCATCCACATGTTTTACTGTCAAGCTGTCATGTGTGAATTAAAGTCTTTGAACTGGTTTTTGAATTGGTGTTTTTCAACTCATTTTGAATACAAGTTACAGAGTTTGCTTAGTTGCATCTGAAAAGTGGAACAAAGAATTTCAGGTAATTCAAATAGGCCCACAATTATAGGCTAAATAAAAGGTTTTATTTTAAACTTTTTGACTCGCCTTTCATCAATTCCGAGGTCGGGGATCGTGGGCTCAGAAAGGTTGGTGACCACTGCTCTGAAGTTACTGTATATAAATAGCTATAAATGTAAGAGAATAGCAAACTTCACATTACAATCATACTGGTTACGAAACAGATGGGTGATATTGTTGGGATCACTTTCAAAAATATTTTTACAGCTGATGAACAATGACAGCTAATCCAAATCCATTCGAATTTTAGGGGTTTATGAATTTTAAATGTGAAACTACAGCAACCGAACTTAAAAAACGTTATCATCCATTAGTGAAATTTACTATATTTACTATAGTAAACACCAAAGTGTGCTACAGCATTATTTTCATGTGAGATATATTACAAACATACCTGAATAAGTGCTAATTTACTAACAGCTTGCGGCAGCGCAAATGCCTCTTTTGGCATAAAAACAAACTACTACTACCATTTACGAAAGAGACGCAGTGAAAATTGGTGCTGAAAATGCGTGGACTGCTTTTGCGACTGAACTTATTGCTTATGTGTTTGTAGGAGTTTCCTCTTCAGATGCAAAATTTATGGATGGAGAATATTTAAATGAATCACGCAACGTCATTTACTAAGGTTTGCGATCGTCATTGTATTTGTATTGGCATGTTTTAAACCATGCGCTGCTCTTGCAGTAGATTGCGTTGGTCATTATGGAAACAAGATATTGCCCCTGTGTTTTTATTGTGTGCCTTGTTAGTAAATCACCCGCAGAAATGTCCGCTCCCATCAGTGCTTTTTTGAAATTGCGCTCTTGCCCTGTTTAGTAAATCTGAACCCTGGTGTTTAAAACAATGTAATGCAATAAAATTATCGTTTTATTTTATAAAGTAGGCTTACTCTTTCATTTAGTAAACGACCACACTACACAATGCTCATTAGGATTGGTGTGAACTTAAAATAATCCTACTCACCAGAGGGGGCGCCATCACATTCTTGAATGTTACACTTTCGTGTGTTCTTCGGTCGGGGTTCATGATCACAATCTATGTGCTCATTTTCTTCCTCCAGTTCGGCTTTAGTGTTGACACATTTCACCAGACGTCTCTGAATCCCTCCTCCACAAGACGCTGAACACTACCAACACACAACAGACAGATCTGTAAATGTGTGTTGATAAGGGTAAAAAGTAATAACATGGTTCATATCAATAGTCTCATGCATATCAAATCAATGAAGCAAAACTAAAAAGCAAAAAAATAATTGTTTGCAGTTGTGAGTGTTTACCTGATGGGAAGAGCTACTACATTAGTAAAACAATATACTTGAGTAATAAACCATAGAAAAACAATAGAAACCATCACAAAAATTATAATTTTCATACAAATGTCACAACTCTGTCCTTCCTATCATGAGGTTTCTGGTCTGTGGACAGAGTTGTGACGGTGCCATGTCTTTTGTGCTTGTTTTGTTATGTGTGGAAGACACGTGGCCATTGTTGTTCACTTTGCGCTGCGTGTTCTCCTGTCATGTCGTTCAGCCCCGCCCTCCTGTCTCCCGTAATCATGCCCGTTGTGTGTGATCTCTGTCACCTGCCCGTCACGTCCCTTTTGTAATTATCCCTCGTTATTGTTCCCTTCATAATGCCCCTTTGTTCTCTGTCTGTTGCCGGTTTGTTGTCTAACCCATTGTCGTCTCTTCATCGTGTCCTTGTATTAGTAAGTTTCAACCTGTTCTTGTGTCACTCGTTTTCTCTAGTTTATTCCCCCACGTGGGAGGTGTTTATTTTGTGTTTTGTCTCCTGACCTGTTTTCCCCCTCGTGGGATTTTGTTTTATGTGTTTTTGTTTAAATAAAGCCTTTTTTTGTTGCTACTCCTCGTCTGCATTTGGGTTCTGTCCTTCCGTTCCGTGACAACAAATTCTTTTGGCTTCCAACACCAATATGAACCATTAGCTGTTTACCATTAAAACCAGTACAGAATTATTTTGTTTAATGCGTTTTGGGTATTATTTCAACAGGATTTAATGGTGTTAAACATTACCAGTAGAGATCATCAAGGACCATTTTAGTTTTCATTAAAACCAATAATATTACCATTATAACCATTAAATCCATCATAATTCAGATAATGGTTTATATTCTTTAAGCAGGATGTCATGTTTATTACCTGGTTGTTATGTGAAGTTGTAACAAATAGTGATAACATGGAGTGAATATCTTCTAATAATGTGATTTTCAGTGTCAGCATCACTGTGTTTGCATGAAATCTTTATTTATTATTAAATTAAAACCTTTATTCAGACATTAGGTCAACAAACTGTGTATATTCTTTTCCATCTGGAGTGAATCTTGATGGTGAATTTTTTAACGAAACTAATCTACAACCAGACTGTAAGACTGTAATTTATGGAGGGGTTTTCCTCGTTTGTTTATTTGTGTATTGTTATAATGGAAAATTCCAAAAAACCCAATTACAGTATTAATAAAGGAAAAAAAATGCATGTACTATATGGTTCACACCTTACCAGGCAAAGATGCAACAAATTTATGAAATCAGTGCACAACGCTATTCATCCAATTTGTATTAAAACTATTTTAAAAAATACATCAAAAAATAAAACATCCTGTAATTCAATATGCTCACCTGACCCCAGGACCCCGTCACCCACTGTGTGCACGGATGCACGTTGCACGCCTGAATGTAGCTAGGCTGTACGTCCTCATTACATCTCCCAGTTTCAGGACACGTTACCAGTCTCTGCTGTTCTCCACCTCCACACAACTCTGAACACTGCAAGCATTTAAAACACATCAGACCGCCCGACTCACAAAACTGAGATAATGAGAGTGGAGAAAATCTCACCGGTCCCCAAGATGAGGTGTACCACTCTAAACACGTCTGTATGCTACAGGTCATTTGGACAGGAGGTCTGGGGCTCGTTGCCTGGCAATGAAATGGCCGCAGTGACCTCAGATCCCGCGTGTCGTAACACTGGATCTCTCGCCGTTTCACTCCTCCGCCACAGTTGTTTGAGCACTGCCAAAATAATGGAGGATCAAATATCTGCTAAGAGTCATCACGTGTTTGAGTAAGTGCATGCACTAGGCTTACTTTGCTCCAGTTTCCAATCTTCCATGCGGCGCAGGGTCTAAGGTAGCAGCGACGCGCTGGCACTGGTCTGGTGGTAATGTCGCAGTCGGCTTCATCACCAGTGCTGCACGACACCGACCTCCAGATGGCACCAAGACCACAACTTGTTGAGCACTACAAAAGAATGTCATTTGTACATCATGTGTATCAAGTCATACAGGTTTGGAATGACATGAGAATGATGAAAGAATTTTCATTTTTAGATAAAGTTCAAGTCACGTATTCCTGAGTTAACATTTCTATTAACCCATCACACTTTAGTGTTATTGACGGATCTGTTTCAAAAACTGGAAACGGCTGGGCTAAGGTTCATGAGGTTCACAATCCTCTCATTTCCTGCTTATTACAATGCTAGCTCAGTCATTTTAAAGCTAAATTTGTTTGATAAGAACTGCTCCTTAAGAAACAAAGGTTGACCATATTTTACTTGAAACGCAGACTGTGTGTGCGTGCATTCCCGGCATGATTTTAAGGCGGATACCAGCATCATGTGGTTCCCCGTGACCATTTTTGGTGCGTTACAACATTAAATCTGGTGTCGGAGGACTGTGATGGTGGTGGCACAATGATGTGTTCATATCTAGAGAATGTGAGGAATGCGTGATTGACTACTCACTGCGCTCCAGTTGCCTTTTCTCCAGTATGCAGGGGAGGAAGAAGATGGCACCAGCGCGATAGGCACCGGCGGGCTTGAAAAAGGATTGCTGCCGGTGCCCTGAGATGTCTGCTCATTAGGAGTAAAGAGCGTTGGGTTCAGACCAACAGGGGTCAGGATTCGGGTTGTTTTAATCTCATTGTTATCAATCTCGGTCCAATGAGGGACCGGGGTACCCCAAGGCTCTGTGCTGGGATACTGAGCTACAGTCGCTCTGGCTCTGAACGTCCAACTCCGTTCTGTCTCCGTTCCAAATGTAGCGTCTGGAATTTCAGTCACAAGGGGCTCCAAATGGCTTTCCACATCTGTAGGAGGTAGAGCAGTTGTTCCAGCTGTTGAGGTCATACTACTGTAAAGTTTGGCTGAACTGGAGGAAGTTGGAGAGGGAGTGAAATCTTGAGAAAGGCTATCCGAGGTCACAGTATCTCTCTCTGCGAACCATTGTTCATGATTCTCATTGTACGTTTTTGATTCAGTCAAATCTTCATAGTTTGCAAAGCCATCAGTGGAAGAGAGTCGCTCAGATGAGTGTGAAGTTGTGCTTGTCGGAGAGGCCGTCGTACTCCATTTGGATGGAAACACATCTAATGGCGGTTTAAATGTTTGACCGCTTTTCCAGTCACCTTCACCTCCAGGAACATCATCACCAAACTTCTCTTCGTTCCTCACATCTTCAGTTCTGTCATCTCTGTCAGATGTCTCAAGTGGTTCAGGTGTCAAAAACTCCTTCAGCATAGCTTCATATGTGTGGTTGTCCTGAGGTTGATGCAAGGTTCCTGGAGCTGGTGGAGGGTTTTTGGTAGTACTGGAGTCATGAGGTAAGCCAAGATCAAAGTCTGATGCATTCCATTTGTTAAATAACCTTGCACCTGTAGAGGACGGTTCAGATGTTGTGATGACAGGAAGGAAATAGTCTTCGGCAAAAAGCTTGTCGTTATTTTCACCTAGCAAGTCATTACCATGTGTATTTTTGCTGGTAGTGCTGTCAGACGGCACAGCGGTGGTTACGTGTTTATCCATAATGGTGGACGGCAATGAGGTAGATGTTACAGGTACATCTGTCCCTTTCAGATCTCCATCTTTCACTCCCAAGTTCTCATACACATCATTGCCATCTCTATCAAAGTCATACGACAGATCCTCGTGAAATTTAATAAAATTATAGTCATAATAAAAATCGTCCACTAGAAGATTGTCCGCGACAGAATTTTCGGAAGACTTTTCTACATGGCTATAATGTGAGAAATCATCTTCCACTATATCATTGAGGTCAACGTTGCCCTTGGGCTGACTCCTTATTGAACCAATGCCAAATTTGGGCACGTGGTTGCCATGAGGTATCGCGTTTATCTCATTGAATACTTCTTTGCTAGACGCTCCACTTCCTGACCAATCACTGCCAAAGGTGTCGGAGTCCGTGGGGCAGTTCTGAGCATAGCACGATGTGGTTGAATCAGGCTTGACTTTTGGATCGCAATCCACACCGGTATTCCAGCTGCAGGTCACGTGACGTGTCCGGAGACCTGCTCCACAGCTCACCGAACACTGTGCACAAAATAAAATCAGTAAGTCAAAGTTGGAAAATATAACAAAGAATCTTTAGAGAAGAGCAAATGTCCATGCTACCAGACACTGTCAAAGAGAAAGTGCTGCAGTAGTTTGATGTTTTAAAAGTTGTTGTAAGAAATTATCCAGAACAAGTTTTTAAAATTGAATAAAAGGTTGTTTTTTTTTAAAGTTGAATGAAGAATACGTTCCAGCAGTACAATAAAACTAATGCATACTTGCAAAAGATACCTGATCATTTGTTACTCTATAAGCCTGATTTTAAAGAAAGAAAATAAACAAATGAATAAATAGTTAGTAATAATACTTTAGTGATGGTACTAAAGATATATACCATAATACTAAAAGAATACCATTGTTTAAACATAGTACATGTCCAAAAACAATTCTAAAAATGTTACTTATTGTTAAATTTTGAGAGCTGTCAACATCACTTAAAGCTTCAATCATTTTTGTTGAAGATCAGTGTTTAAAACTGTCTCCTCACTTTACCACGATTCACAGTGGTAAGCTAATAATAAAGATGTACAATTTGTGAACCTGGACCCCAAAATCAGCCATCTGAAAGATGAAAAAATACGCTTTCCATTGATATGTGGTTTGTAAGGATAGGTTTTTGGATAGAAAAATCGACAATTTTGACCCATACAATGTCAGTTGAAGTCAAAAGTTCAGAATCTGGAAAATGCTGAAAATTTGGGAAAGACAAGAGGAATTCTGAAAATGAATGTTAATGAAGTGTTATTGTTTTGTTCATATATTTATTTTTTCATTTAGTAATGTCTTTCAGAAGCTATAAAAACATTTATCAGGAAATTAAATATGAACAATGTACACACAAAAAAAACACATTTTCAGAGGTTTACACCCATCTGACTTTAAATGAATGTTGTTTCCTTCAATGTAAAAAGATGAATCTCAACATCATACAGTTACTGCTGGACATTAGTCAAATATACAGAAATGCTGAAAAAGCAAAGATTGTGGAGGACCTGGATAATTTTTCTGAAGATCAGTGGACAGTTTAATGACTCACAAGAAACAAGAAACCCTTAAATAACCGTAAAACAAAACATAAAAACTGTCATTTATGTGGTCCAGGGCCACATTTGAGCCGTCGGGTATGACTTCGCAGAAATGTTTGACGTCATTTGACCTTAACCCACGTAAAGGTAAGCATGTAAAGTGACCTGTATGGCGGTAGAGAGGCAAAAGTTATGGACTTGAATTTATATGAATAATTCAATTTAAATATAGAACAGTTTTATGTACCGGTCCTGCTTTGAGTCGCTTGTTGCTGTCATACACTGACCTCTGACCAGTTTCCAGTTATCCAGTCTGCAGGGCAAAGCACATGTGTGTTGCAAGGTGCAATTGCTTCGGGCTTGGACAAGTGTTGACATTCAGAAGGCAGCAGTGCTTTCCGCTCATCCAACCCAACACTCTGAATACAGAGCACTGTTCTCTTACTGATGCTCATGTCACCGCAAGTCGAAGAGCACTTCTGCCAGTCCCCGACCCACCACCTGAAGACAAAACCATATTACTGCAATTCACCATCTGCTCTTTGACTTCAAAGTCAAGCTGATAAGGACCATTCTGCGATGACCAGTTTTGGTAAAACTCACATGGCTGGACACGGCTCCTTATTACAACTAGTCTGTTTGTCGTCTGGTCTGGTCGACGGATCACAGTATTGTTCCTCAACTATTCCAGATGTTCTCTCCACACAGTGCACGGCTTGTCTTTGTGCACCTGAAAAAAAAGACAAATAGAAGAACATCTGTTTGTAAAAGAGGCACAGGCCCGTTTGCTAATGAACAAACACTCAACATCTGGCAATCACATGAGTTCTAGTGCTGACATGTCTGGCATACGAACAGAGAAACGGATGACATTGTACTACAGACTGCAGAAAACTGAAGGATGTGAATGAGGTCACTGGTTTATATGAGTTTAGCACAACATTACATTAGTTTACTAATTCACAAAGCTTTGTTTCTCGGCCAGCAGGAAGGAAGACTAACAGAAATTTCCATTCGTGACAGTAAAGACGCAAAAGAGGATATTTTAAAGAACGCTGATATCCAAACAACGCTGCCTCCATTGACTTCCATTGTAAGAACACAAAACCACGAAGACATTTCTCAAAATATCTTCTTTTGTGTTCCACGGAAGAAAGAGTCACAGACATGAAGGTAAATAAATGATGACAGATTTTTTTATTTCTGAGAGAGAGAGAGAGAGAGAGAGAGAGAGAGAGAGAGAGAGAGAGAGAGAGAGAGAGAGAGAGAGAGAGAGAGAGAGAGAGAGAGAGAGAGAGAGAGAGAGAGAGAGAGAGAGAGAGAAGAGAGAAGAGACGTGAGAGGTGANNNGAGAGAGAGAGAGAGAGAGAGTGAGAGTGAGAGAGAGACCTCTGCACAGCTAGTGTCACCTCCTCAGGATGATTTTGACCTTTAATCCTGAGCTCTGAGAACCACAGACTCTTGAAGTCTCTGACGGAGAGATGAAAGCACAGAGACCTCACAGTCCTGGCAGGTGTTTCATGAGTATTATCAGATGAAGTCTCAAACAGATGGAGTGAAGGAGCCCGGGGAACCCCGTCTGTACTGATTGGTGTGATCCTTAAAAACTACACCTGGAGACATGAGGGCTCATCCCACAACCTACAATTATAACATAGTGTCCTGTGTTTTGATCTATTATTAGAAACCATTACACTATAATGCTATTTAAAGGTTTGTTGTGTGCATTCATGTATATGCAGTAAAAAAAATCCACAAATTCCTATGATGTGATAAGAAAAAAAAACAATGAAGATAAATCTTTCTTATGCTATTTTATATTATAAATATAAATCATACAAAATGATATATTATTAACAGTTTGTTTTCTAAATGTTCGCTATGTCACACCACAGGACAAACGTATGGTCATTTTGTCAACTAACCAAATACAGGGAAGGTGTTCGGATCTGTCACTGGTTCAATACCCAGGAAACACAAACACTAATCAAATATAAAGCTTGAATCATGCACTGCAAGTCTCCATGGATAAAAGCGTCTGATAAATAGATCAATGTAAATGTGCACGGACACCTCAAAATGTTGTTTAGGAAGACATCTTACTAGGTTTTGAGTTGTTCTTTATTTTTGCATTTCCATTTATAAGTCACATCAGCGTAGTTTACACTGTTCTGATAACCAAACCGATTGTGCTCACTGAGCCGCAAACGAGCGAGAAATAAACAGACACGCTCAATGATTCAACTTGAGGCTCAATTTCATCCAAAACATTGCACATTTTTTATTCTCAGTCCCCACTATATCATTTGAAAGAACTATGATCAGCAAAGAGCATCCGTATCTTAGAGGAGGCAGCCGGGTAAAGAAGAAACTAATCCTTTTTTCCCAAAGGCATGAAATGAGATGCAGGCCGAGATAACGCTGTAATCTGCATTTTTCCTCTGTTGCACAATGCAAGCAATGCACACTGCACCGCTGTGTCCACACATTGCACACACACACACACACACACACACACACACACACACACACACACACACACACACACACACACACACACACAATAACAAGCTACATTTCTTAAAGTCCTTTGCAATATCGGATGTTTCAGATTCGAACATGCATGCACATTCGAGCTGTGTAAAACATTATTTGATGTGTTGGCACCATTAAAGTTGAGTCTGGACAAACACAAAGCTTTAACTCCGCTGTCATGATGTAGAATAATTGATTTAACTGCTGTGCCAGAGCAATTAAATGATGCTGTTCTTCAGAGCACTACAGTAAATTAAAGATGAGCGGCGGTTAATTGCATCTAAAAATAATCATGTGACACGCTCAGGCGCTGCAGGACTGCATCAGACTATATCACCTACTTTGTCAAAAATGTACTTGGTGACTGAGATAAAAGCAAAGCAGGTTAAATTATTCATTAAAACAAGGATGCAAAACCCAGAAACAATGATTAAACACATTTCTGCTCATTCTTATTTGTAGACGAGCACAAGGGAATTATAACCACATCACTCAGATGTGTATTCCTAAACATTTCAGCCGTGTGTGTTTCTAATCCCATCCGTAACAGCACTGCCGGTCTTTAAAGCTTCGACATCCATTACTCGAATGCTTAGCAGATTAAGAAAAGGCTTCGGGATAAACACATCTGTTCATTTACAACAGCAAAGAACAGAAGAAGAATTGGTGTAATCAGTTTAATATCAATAGACTTCACTGCAATAAAGCCCAGAATGAAAAGCCATCAATTGTGTTAGAATTGCTCTTTAACGTCCTGCTAATCCTGAATATCACAATATGTCCCGACCCGGTGCGATGCAAACAGCTATTTATTTTGCCATATTTTACTGTCCGAACTAAAAGCAAAATGCTACACAAATTTGATGTCCAATACGAAAAATGATGAATGCATTATCCAGCCGGACTATCTTGGGTGATTTTTTGCTTGTTGCTTTATCATGCCATGCGTGATGTGGATAAAGTAACCTTATGAGTAAATACCATGATCTTTTCTCCGCAGTGTACTTCAACATTTCTAGCAGCGTTATTGAAGTCTTATTACTAAGTATTCAAGCCTGTCTGGGCTGGAAATGTTTTTCATCACGTTAGATTCAAGTAAATATCACCAGCTGGCCTGAAATCTGTTTTCTATAAAGTTCATGTCTCACTGAATCACACAGTTTGTGAAAGAAATCTGTGCCAGAGCTAAGCTATATCTACAGATTTGGATCAAACAAACATTACTGAGCCAAGCTAGATGGGTAAAGTGAAACAAAAACAGTTATCTTAGATTTGGCTGGTTTGGTCCGGGATGAAGGTATACGAGTGAAAGCACTCCAGGATTGAGAATAGTAAAGAAGGTCTTACCACTTCCACATGTAGCGCTGCACTCGGTCCAGGCACCGTACATCCACTGGAAATAAGATGCAGACCCATTGTTTGACTCCACAAGAGTGGTACTTATAGTGTACTCGTATCTCACTCCTGGATTTGTCTCCTGAAAGAGCAGCTAGAAAAGATCGACGCAAAATGAAAGAAGAGTAAGTCACACTTTGCAGTAAAGTGTGCTAATATTAGCTAATGCATTTGCTAACATTACATTGTACATTTAGTCATTTTATCCAAAACGATAAAAAAGTGAGAGAGCATTTAACATTTTGTCAACGAGGTAACAATTAAGTTAGGGGTGTAAATCGAACAGTTCATGACGATACGATGCAATATCGATGTTCTCCGCCAGCGATGCGATATTTGCAGATACCTCGGAAAAGTTCTGCGATACCATTCCGTTTCGATTAATTAATCGATATTTTGACGTCACTTGCCAAGTTTACGAAAGCAGTTACATTTTTATTAACTCACCAATGCAACCAGAATATATCAAATGAACGTTTAATTAAACTTTTTAAAAATTGCGCACTCTTTGTGCCAAATGGGACATCTACAACAACAAACTAACAAAAAATACACTTGGACGGACGATACGTGAGGAATGAGGACGAGGAGAGTGTCGAAATAAAGGTACCTCATATCGATATTGTATGTAGGGCTGTCACTATTATGAAATTTGGCTGATGATTAATTGTCTAATAAATCATTGCGATTATGACGATTAATTGTCTGTTTTAGAGCTTTGACTTTTAATTCTCATTCATTTTTTATTCAGCTTTGAAACGACCATATTATTCTGAATATAAAGACTATGTTCTTTTTCTTGGAAATACATAGGAAGAAATTGGGTCATCATACTTGAGGTTTAGGCTTTTACCTGTCAATAATACAACCGCCAAATACTTTAAATTAAGTAAATTGATCAGGAGTGAATTGAAGCCACCATTAAAATGCTATCAGTCATAGAAAAGCTTCTAGTCCGTTTTTTTCTCACTTGCAAGACTACAATAAAAGTTTACTTCTATGTTAATGAGATTTAGGTAGACTGGTTTTCACACTGAAATAATATTAAATTGTACTGCGGGTTATTTTTATGGTATATGCTTTAGTTTTTTTTTAAGTGATTGTGTTGTGGTGGTACATTTTACAAGTATTACCACGCTTTAGTTACAATATATACAATAAAATATGCAATATGCAGATGCACTACAGCTCCCCCTAGTGTCTTCTATAGAGATGTGCAATAATAGCGATGATCTGAAACCATCGCGATGAGGCCAAACAATCGAGATAAGACGATTATTTAATAATCGTGACAGCCCTAATTGTATGCGTGTCATTGATGCACCGAATCGTTGCAAATTTAATCTATGCATCGATCCATATTGTTACATCCCTAGTAACAATAAAAGCTTTCTACAAAGCCATGTTTTCAAGTAGGACTAGAGTTGCAGCTAGGAAAAGATAAACGACATAGAATATAGAGTTTTTTATATAAAAACATAGTTATATTGTCGACAATACTTTAAGGTTATATTTGTTAACATTAGTTAACTAAATTAATGCTAACTAATAATAAACAATACTTCTACAGCATTTATTAATCTGTGGATAAGATTCTCTTAATAGGGCTAGGTGTTATAATCCCACTATTTTATTTTATTACATTGAATAATATATTTTTGACATAAGATATCAGTGAGAAATGTATCTGATTAAAGTTTATTATTATACGTTTATGTTAGTTCACTTTGAATTAACTAATATTAACAAAAAGTATTATTCAATGTTGTAATTAACATTAGATTAGTACTGTATGTTTCTTGTTTCTTGTTAGTTCGTGTTAAAATGTTAAATTAACAAATGTAATCTCAGTGTTCTGTTCCTGGAAAGAAACTGAAAATGTTTAATTTATGTTTAACATAAATAAAATGTTTAACTGAAAATGCTAAAATACATTCACTTTCTACAACTCCCAAATGAACAACTCATCTCTCAAAGCTGCAAACATCAAATCTGCTTTTTCCCCCAAACCCAAATAGAGCGTTTAACACGTGCTCCTGTAGTAAGTGCTAGCAATACAAAAACATCACAAAACTGAATTGGACCATTCACCTATCAAAACCTAAAAATAGGCACAGATAAATAATGTAGAAACTGATCAAGTTAAAGGGAGAGCACAAGTAAGATGATGAGGTAAAGAGAGGAAAGGCAATGAGATGATTCGATTAACTCTGTGGCATTTGAACATGTCTTTCTTCGAGGAAGCAAGCAGATAGTTTAAGACAGATGGGTATGAGCCTTGTTTTTTGTACAAGTATTGAGTCTTGTGAGAATATTTCAGTATTACAGTTACAGTATTGTTTTGTAACGTTGCCTGTGATGTCAATGAGATGCTCCGTTTCGACACAGACCAGAGACTAGACCCTGATGAAATGTGATTTCACATTATTTGTATAATTCTTTAACTTTACACCCAAATATAAAAGTTCTGTCATCGTTTACTCACCCTTAAAGGAGTCATATGACACGGCTAAAACAAATATTATGGTTTGTTTTAGATGTAATGTAATGTGTCTACACGATTTAAGGTTCAAAAACGCTGTATTTTCCACATACCGTGCATGTTTGTATCTCCTCTCTGAAACGCGCAGATTTTTTACAAAGCTCATGGCTCTGAAAAGCGAGGTGTGCTATGATTGGCCAGTTAGCCAGTGCGTAGTGATTGGTCGATTACTGCAAGCGTGTGACGGAAATGTGACGCCTCTGACCATATTTGGAACATCAGGTTCCTCTTCAATTGTACTGACAGGTACGCCCACCTTACTTGCGTATGCATTTGGCCGGTCTTAGTCAAATCATACCACGAACTGACGTAGATTTGTGGGGGTGTGGTTACACGAGGCGTTTCAGGCAGGTCTGGGTGAGCATTCGCTTTTAGATAGAATGCATCTTTTGTCCCCACACTTTAATTTGAGCTATTTTAAGCGTCTAATACATGCATGGGCACCTTATAACACACCAAAGACACAGAAAAACACGTGTTCGCACCATATGACTCGTTTAAGTTGTTCCAAATCTGTATAAATGTTGTTGTTCTGCTGAACACAGAGAAATATATTTGGAAGAATATTAGCAACTAAACAGATCTCATCCCCATTTACAGCCATAGTAGGGAAAATACAACTATGGGAGTAAATGGGGGCTTGGTTGTTGATATTCTTCCTTCGTGTTTATCAGAACAAAGAAATTTGGACAGGTTTGGAACAATCTGAGGGTGCGTAAACGATGACAGAATTTTCACTTTTGCGTGAACTATCCCTTTAATATGTGGGATTTCACTGTATTTTTGTATGTACAATAAATCTTTTCACGGTTTTCATTCAATGCAATTGAGTGTAAAGCACAAACGGTACATTTCTGAAATTTGGTGAAAATTGAAATGTGGTTGCAAAGTGTTACCTCTAACTTGTAATGTACTGCAGATTGCCGTAAATAATGCATAAATGTAAGGCTCTGTAATGCCACATTGGCTGTGGAGGTCAATGATATATCACAGTCTGCGAGTGTTCAGTGTATCTGTTTCCGAAGCAATTACATTAAAGGTTTCAGGAAATTCGTTTCAGCAATTGAGAAAACCACACAAACACACACCTCATTAGACAGAGCACCCCCGACATTTCTGCCCGTCTGGTTTTGCGCACAAGAATGATAAAACAGAGAAATGTGAGATTGTGAGCAACGCTGTGTCTCTTGGGACATAAGAATACAAGATAGAGACTTTACTGAGAAAGCAGAGCTCATTTATCTGTCTCCTGCTGCTGTAGATGTCCCTCCTCTCACCACCCACACCACGGCTGTGTGCCAGACGCCTGTGGATCGCTCTGTGGGATGACGTGCATTATCTAGACGCTTCTTGCAATTACCCCCACTACCCAGACTGTCCAATCACAAATAAACCACATGTTCAGTATAACTAAAGAATGTCACGGCTACTACTACTCATCATAGTTTTGGGGTTTTATTTACAGCAATACTACAGTAACCACAAGTTTACTATGGTATCAACACAATAAGCATAGTATTTGTAGGTAATCTATGGTAATACAAATGTTCTGATAAAAGAAATCGGTTTACTATAATAAAACCATGATGCATTTTCGTAAACGTATTCCTTCGCTGGAAATCAGTGAAGAATAAATGTTTCTATGCTACAAAATCAAACGATAAATCCACTCAATCATGAGCTGCCATCATTATTCTAACTAGAATGGGTTTCAATAACGCAATATCTTCTTTTGTGCCGAAAGATTATAAAGCTACTTTCTGCAAAGCAGAATTTTATGCAAATCCTCGAGGGTTCAGCCTCAGATTTCACTTAACCCTGTCAGACCATTGTTCAATTTCTTCATTCAGTTTTCATCCCTCCTGGTTGATGAAGATACTCAGCACATACGCAGATAAGACTGAGGAGAAATCGAATCAAGTTTATTATTCATAGAACTCCATATTAAAAGCGAAGCTTTTCTTGTGAAAAGCTGCTTGCAAACATTTCCAAGTATTGGTTAGAATGGTCAACATTTTAGGTCTTTGAACCATAAACCACATTTAAGGCATCAATCGAAAATTCAAGAGCTGTGCTCAAAAATCTAGAAAAATCCAATGATATTCGTTCAAAATACAAAGATGTAAAAATGGTGATGAGAAACTAAATTATGCCTTTATTTTGTACCTGATATACATTTATAAGTTAAAGGCAGGGTGGGTGATCCTGTCCAGAAACATTTTTTGTCATGTTGGTTGGAAGTCTCTTTACATCCTGATAGCAATCAAGAAGTATAATGGTCAAATAATATTTTTATAATTCTATATCGTCTGTGAAAGGCATAGGACCAAAAAAACGTTTGCCTAATCAAAACGTTCTGGCCGAACGCTGTGACTGGTCATGTGTACATTTTCAGCCAACGTATTTTGCATACCACTGCGCACCCTGTTCACGCAGACATCGTACGTCATCAGCGCGCTCACGTCCGCTGTGTCAACGCAGGGAGAATGGCGGACAATCAGCAACAATCAAACTTTCTTGCGGAACCGACAACAAGTAAATCTACAAAACGAAAGTCTGTTTTTGAAAAAACAGTGACCGTGAAAAAACGTCTGGATCATGAAAGAGGAAAAACTCGAATTAACATCGGTTCAGCTTTTACACGATGGAGATTTAGTTTGTAATTCATTACGTGGATTTACGAAATACATTCATGTGTTTGGAGGAGGCGTGGCTTTGGACCGCGAATCGCATAGAGGGTGGGATTATAATTTCAATGCTAGCAGGCTAAAGTTAGCACCTTTCCAAATCAACCACCCCAACTTTAATATAACAAAATGTTCATGAAATGAGTAAATACATATAATAAAAACATTATGATCAAAATAATTAAAATCATTAACAACCTTCTTGAAATAGGAATAAAGAGTTAGTACCTGTATCCACACCAGTTCCATAGTTGGTCCTGGAGAAGAGAGATTTTCCAGTTGTCCATTCCTCTCGTAAGTGAATATCGTTCCCGCAGCCTTGTATTCCCCGTTCCATTGGATAGTCCATCCACCATTCAGGAAATATTTTTCAGGGTCATTACTGCGTAATGCCAAAAAGTTCCCAGCCTCAGCAACTTCCTCGATACGGATGTCCCGTGCCCCTTCTGGAATTAGACCTATGTCCACATATCCTGAGGGACAAAAGTACCTCTGCTTATTCAAAGAAAGTAAAATAAATGTGTACAGTAATGTGACATTTATGATATAAAAACAAATCAGTTACATACCAAGTCCTTCACTGTTCTCAAAAGTCTTTCTGACAGTTTCACACGTAGAACCGTTTCCATGACACACGCCACACTGATCCTCGACAGCATCCGAGTCGATCTCATAATCACAGCCGATATTCTGACACAAAAAAAATAATTAAATAGGATTTTACAGGGAAAAATGTCAAAGAAATTGTGATTAAATCAAAACATTTTCTTTAACTGTCCAATTAAGAAATTGTATTGTATTTGGGATTAAAATCTTTTACAATTATTATTCATACAAATCGTGTTACTCCAGCAATATTTGGGACCAGAATCAAAAATTACATTTTATAGCTCTAATATCACACAGGTTGAAATAGACCATGCACTCTTAAAAATAAGGGTACATAAATCGCCTTAGCGATTCCATTTTTTCACCACAAAGAACCTTTTGTGAAACAGAAAGGCTCTTCAGATGTTAAAGGTTCTTTATGGAACCACTTGTGAAGTAACTTTATTTTTAAGAGTGTGTGCACATCTATCACAAAATTCTTAAAACCTTGACAAGGAGCAGAATTCTACGGAGCCCGTCTGGTCACCCCTCGGAGAAAAAAAAACAAGACCCGCAAATCCGTGGCCACAGTTTGTAATTCGTTCCCTCAGTTTAAAAATCCGTGCTCTCGGATTAATAAACTGTACCCACGAGATTCCAATCCGTGCTCTCGGATTAATAAACTGTACCCCCAGTTTACAAAACCGTGCTCTCGGATTAATAAACTGTACCCACGAGTTTCCAATCCGTGCTCTCGGTTTTGTAAACCGTCCCCTCAGTTTTTGAAATCTGTACCCACGAATTCATAATCTGTGCCCACGCTTTCGCAATCCGTTCGCACAGTTTTGCAAACTGTAGCCTACTCGCAGAATTGAAGCCTCTGTCTGTCAACAGAACAAGCTCCTTCCTACAGGAACATTAACCAATATTGTATACTGTTTTATTTTAGATTATATTATAAATTGTCTTAATGTGTTTACACACGAGCGCGTGGCGCATATAAAGCATGCGTTCATTGCCGCGTTTCACTGGCATAAAGTTGGTTTGACATTAAACTTTCGATTTTCGTGAATTTAGGGACCGTCTCTAAAGTTATATATATTATTATATATATATCGAAGTGACATTTCCTGCTAAATTTAACTTGACAGCTCATATTGTGAAACATTATTATAAACTTTGAATTGTGAATTAGAGTAAAATAAGGAGAGATGTTATACACTGATGTGACAAAAATTAGCTGTATTGTAAAATGTATGCTGTATTTCTGTGCATGTCTCATGCAAACACACAGTTCTATTTACATAAATAGACAGATCCAGTTTGTGTCTCATGTAGTGCTGGGCAACGATTAAAATTTTTAATCGCATGACTTTTCTGTGATTAATTGCATTGTTAAGCGTAAAATTCAATAATGAATTCAAAAGTAGTGTATTGTGCACTTTTATTTTAAAAGTACTGCTATAAACAAAAGTGCAATAAGTTTAAACAAATAGTGTGCTTTTTACAACAGTATTTCCTTTACATAGTAGCATTAACTATTTCAACTTAAAGATCGGGTATCATGCTACGTCATGCATTCTGACTTCTTTACACTGTTAAACGTGCTGGCTTCTCATGCTTAACATGGTCAACTTGTTAAAAAACGAGTTGGACGTATGACGTACGGTATATTTCTGTACTTGATACACTCCCCCAGCACTCCAACTTGTTTCGGAAAGTTTTTTCTAATTCTGGATCCGTATGTCATCACAAGGAACCTATTCCTATTATTTGCCAAAAGCACGGCAAGGCGAAAGAGCCCGCCCACGAGCCAACCGACGAGCGAGACCCGCTATCTCGTTATCTGCCCTGCATCAAGATGGGCTGCGCTGCAGCTGGTTACTCTTACGATAGTGAAGTTTAGGTGTGTCTGTTTGATCATGACATTTCAGTGATGGATGTTATATAAACGGTGGACATAACACTAGATTTGGAGATCGTTTGAAACTGATAGATGGCGCGGTCCCAGTGCTAAAAGATGCCGGACATGAACTGCATGCGGTAAGTCAAACTAAGTCATACGTCTGTGTTTTGTTGGCAATCGGTGTGTACGTGCACAATGTACTAAACATGAAGGGATTAATGTGATGATGTGTTGCTTGCTCGTGCTGTAGTTCCGTCCCACTCTCCCCACTAGTCCCACCTCTAGCAACTCGTGTTTTTCCGGAAGATCTTTTTCCTGTATCTCTCTTTTATAAATTTGATCAAACTAAATTCTAAATACGAAGATACGACGTATACACAGTGTTGGGTGTAACTAGTTACTAAGTAATTAGTTACTGAAATTTAATTACTTTTCCCTTGAAAAAGTAAAGTAAGGGATTACTCTTATTTTGTCTGTAATTTAATTACAGTTACTTCTGATGTAATTAAACTAAATACTTTGTGTAATATGTATGTGTGCAGAAGAGGAATTGACATCAAAATTCAAAGTCTAACTTGAAAAAACCGTGCTTTAATGTATAATTCTCACATTTGTAATTAATAATAATACTTTATGTAGTTTGATATTATTTATTTGACTGAATTAAAAGAGCCGTTTCATGCCTATCCTTGAATCACTTAACTCATCAAGGTTGATGTAGGATATAAAAAGTAATTAGTAATAAGTAATTAAATACTTTTTGAAGAGAGTAACTTGTACAGTAATCTAATTACATTATCGAATATGTAATTAGTAACTAGTAATTAATTACTTTTTCAGAGTAACTTACCCAACACTGCGTATGCAATACTACTGTATAGGCACTCAAGATTAATATGATATTGGCAGAAACTGCCTGTGATACGCGATCTTTAAAATATTTATTGTAAATCTCAATTTAAACATTAGGGCTGTCACGATAAACCGACGATAAATATCACGTGATTTATGCACAGCTTTTGAGTGAAGTACGGGAAAATGCTGCTGCATCCGAAAGCCAGAGGGCACTCTCGTGCGGAAACTCCAAATACGCACTGCAGAAGAAGACCATATCACGTTCTAGGAAATGCCTATAGACATCTTTTTATCACTGTTACTCAAGCTTCATCAGGTATTTTTATGATAATAAAGTATATTTATAATGATCATGTGTGACGGGTGTTGCTTTTTCAAATGCACATTATAAGCGACTCAAACTCGCACTGCTTTTAGATCGAGCAGCATTTCCTACTGATCCCAGAGACGTGCTTCACGGACAAGCTACGCATTAAAAAAAATATCGACACATTGCATATCGCAGCCAGCTCGACTACAATCGGATTTAGTGGTATCGCGATAAATTATCGTGCAGCCCTATCCAAAGCTATCTGCCACTGCCAGGGCATTAATGTTCTATCTAGTTTGACATAGAAAAACAAGTTATAATGATTATTGATTTTATTGCTTATACATAAACTCTCTTTCAACACTCTTTCAACACACAGTGTAAAGTGTACTGTATTTAAAGTGTATTTAAAGCACATCTTTAACAACTAAATTATTGTATGCTACCTTTTTTCTTTATCTTAACAATTCATAAAAGGAGAACACAATTTCTTTAATATGAGTGTTTTGGGCCCGTCCTTTGTTGTTTGATAAAGATTATAAACAGATCTTTATGTTGCTGTTTCCCCTTTAAGAGAGCTCTATACAGCTATACAGATCCATTTTGTTTCCCAGCTGTTAACATTCATAAAACGGACTACTTTTACATGGACCCTTGCTAATATGGGAATTTTTACATAATTTTTTACAATAAAACTGTTAAATGGTAAGATACAGAGATGCAAACTACTTAACTTTTGTGAGTTTTGCTGTTGAAAACTTCGAAAAATGGTTTGTCACATAATTCAAGACATGTGTTCGAGTTAAAATGTCTAAAAACACACTGAAACAGATAATATTATAGCATATGAGGCATAAGATATGACTGTCTGTATATAGTCCATTTTATTAGCATGGAAGAATTCAATAGACTGCAGAACTATCATCACAGGTAATGAAATGACTTTTAATTTTTCTGTCAAATTTATATTCAATGTATAGTTTTAAAAAGCTTTTTAAGCTCTTTTTATTAAGCTTATAAGTTAGCTACTTATTAAGCACAAAGAGTGAATGTTTTCTTTCCTCTCTTCTCGATTTATAAATCCTAAACACTAACTTTTTAAGACTTGTACAATGTTGATTTTGGACTTTATAGCTGATGTTCAACAATATTTGTTAGGTGTAGTCACGCCATGTCATGGTCAGTTTAAATACATTACCTTATATTACAATAAATACTTTATAATAAATTTACACGATTAAGCAGGCTTTTATGTCATTTTGATTTCTGTTTGTTGCCTTTACAGTTTAATGTTTTATTGATTTTGCAAGGTGGCACGAAAGGTCTTAAAAACATTTACATTTTTTAATTATAGTGGTACAGAATGGTTTGTGCATCAGTGCGTTGTTGTGTTATGTTATGTTGCGAGCTGCGTTTTGTGGGCCGCTCCTGCTGAAGAAGTCCAGGGCCACTTTTTACTCCTAGTCCGCCCCTGATCGTTGCTGTTTTGTACCTTAGCCTGGGAAGTTTTTGTATTCTGTAGGCTATTGATTTCGTTCCGCTTTATCATCAATAGCATAAAATAAGCCTCTTACACCCACGCATATTACGTCTTTGTGGGGTGAGGGCACTGATAGATAAGTGCATGGCTGAAGGAGGGGAGACTAAATGGAGGGGTTTGTTTTATCAACTCCGCCGTCTGGAAGGGATTTAAAACGAAACGTCCATGTAAGAGTTCGGTACCTTTCTCCTTTCAGTTCTTGTGTTCTTCGGCACTGCCATTTCTCTAAATTGTTGTGGAAAGACTTTTCTTTATTTGTTATTGAGAACATTGCTAAAGATTTTTCTTTACTTTGGGAAAATGTTTTGTTTGGATTTTGTAATTGGGAAAAAAATACATTCACAAAATAACAAAACATATTTACTTAATCTTCTGATCTTGTTAACAAAATTCTATATACATTATTGTAAATTGTCAAGTCAAAAAAATTTTTTTGTGTTTTACTTATTGAAATACAACATTATTTTGGGACTATTTCTAACTCATGTAATAAGAAGGCTTTAAAAACAATTTAAACTTATAAGCTGTTTAATCTTTTCCTTTGACTGTGATGTGTTTTGTTTATTTATATACCCCTATGTTGTTCTTTAAATGTTTTTTTGTTTGTTTGTTTTGTTTTTATATCTTTTGTTTTAACTTTGTTTTGTAATTGTGCTTCTTCGGCTGTAGTTATATTCCTTAAAAAAAAAGTTCTTAGGCCAACCCCACATTGGTTGAGACGCTTGGTGACGCCCATCTCAAGCCAATGTGACCCATGGTTAGTCTGTACGTTTCAGAGCCAGTGAGCAACAGACTTTCGAAATAAAATAATACTTTAAAAAACTGCGTTAATGCAATTATGAAATAATTGTCGGCATTAATTAATTAATGCGTTAACGCGATAATAACGCCTGTCGAGCAGACAGTATTAATGCATTGAACGATGTAAAGAAACAAGATTCTCCTAACAAGCTACAATATTTTTTTAAATAAGCCCAAAAACCTGCGACTAGTGATTTTTTAACGCGACTTGACAGAAAAAGAAGCCCAAAGTCACGTATTATAAGTGGACTTGGCAACTATTTGGCACATTATATAGTGGCGGCAGGGCCCGCATTGGAGGCATTTCCCCATAGCGTGAGTACGCAATGTCTTGTTTCCGCCTCTCAGGGAAGCGAGGTTACGACAGTAACTGGAGAAGATTTCCACATACGGGTGTGAATTTGAAATTCCCTTCCCAATTAACTGAACTGACATTCAGAAAGGTACAGGGACACTATGAAACTGAGCAAACAGAGATCAGACCTTGTTTTAAAACAATATGTTCTGTGAATCGTGCTATATAAATGAATAAAAATTCAAACAAAAGCTAATACCAACCTTGCAAATGCCGTTGATGCAGATGTCCCGACTGTGAGCGCCTTCATAGCAGCGTGTGCCGTCGATGACCGTGTCCAGCATCCGCTCTGAGAAATGTTCATTCACAGGTCTACAGTGCAGCTCACACGGATTAACTGCAAAACACATATATGCGATCATGTCATTTTTGGTTGCACTGCAAAATCTATTTTTCTAGTATTTGTTTATATGACGCTCGCCTCTGTTATTCACATGTGTCCATTTATAAAACTTTCCCTTGTAAGGGATGGTGTTGAAGCGGTTACACTGGATGTATCTGAAGCTGGGCTGGTCCGGTGGACAGCGGTCTCGGTTACATGTTCGATATCTGCGACGCTCTCCGAGACAATATTTACCTCCATGTTTGGGTCTGAAAAAAGTGAAAATCTCTGTATTTTAAGGTAAGCAGTAAACACAAAACAAAAGTCATAAAGGTTTGAAATGACAAGAGGGCGAGTAAATGATGACAGAATTTTCATTTTTGGCTGAACTATGCCTTCAAATGTTTTTGCAAGGATTTTTGAGAACGCAAAATATTTTTTTTTTATAAATGATAAAAAGATAATAATTTTTTTTCATTAATGGAAGACATTGGTTGTGAGAAAAAGTGGTGAAGGTTATTGGTATCAGAACTGTTTCTGCTCTCCATCCTTGAAAAACTATGAAAAAAAATGACGCAGATGTCACACATGCTTTCCAAATGGGAGTATACTTCAACTCTCAATAATACTGCAATTTTTTCAAAAACATGATTTCGTATGATTCATAAGCTGTTTTCGTACCATAAAATGTCCTCACAAGGTCAAAGTTGGCTGGTAATACTATGCTTTATTCAGACATATAGCTTGTGAGAAATAACTGCACTTAATCACCCTTTATCACCCAAAACATGTGATTCTTCATCCAAACAGCACACAATAAAAATAGCCATTCTCACGATTAGTTGTGTACAGTAATGTGAATCTGAGCTCTGTGGTATTGAAGGGAAACTCACACAGGGTTAACGCAGTCCCTGTGGGCGCTCTGAACCCCTACCCTGCACGTCCTAGTGCACTCGGACCACTCGCTCCACGAAGCCCATCCTCCATTCACCCTCGCAGGCCGGGAACCCATCGGCACACACTCTCCATCAAAACACCACTGATGAGAAAACACAAGCAGCAGTTAGTCAGCGAGTTCAAGATACGGGGAGGAGAACAGTATGGTGAACTGCATGCTGGGAAATATAAGCCAACAATGAGCGGACACAGAAAGCCTGGCTTGCCTTGTCCTCACCACACTTGGTACCATCCACAGCACCATCCAGTCTTGAATGACAGGTGGAATCCACGGTGCACCACAGCGTACTGCAGATGTTCTGAAGAATAGTATGAAAGAAAAGTTAGCACTAAAGATTTGAAGAAATGAACACCAATGGCCAGGAATGATCTAATGTCAGGTAATGTTTAATGCATCTTTCATAATATAAAATGTGAGAAAAACAAAGATTTAATAGTTTATGTCTGCATGTTTGTAGCATTCTTTACAGAAATTGTTTAAGGAAATCACAGAAAAGGGCAACAAACCAGGGCTGCTTGATTATCACAAAAATCATAATTACTATTATTTTAGACAATAGTCAAATTATGATTATTTTACATGACTACGCATTGACTTTGCAAAGAACATGTATCCGTTGAATAAAAAAGATTTTTTTCTTTGTGAAATAGATTCAACCGAAAAACAAGAAAGGGGTACGCTGTGGATTTATAACACAAGACGAAATGAGAAAATAACTGCAAAACAGAATGTGGAGCAATCTTTTGATTATTTTGTTTTCGTAATTGTTTCTAGCCGAAATTGAAAATGCACAGCCCAACAACAAAATGAGAAGAAAAAAAAACTATTCAAGTCAGCGCGCTGTAAAAAGATTTCAGCTGCCATACATTTTTTAAGTTAAATCAAATTACCTTTTTGAGTCAATTGAACTTAACTATTATGAATTGACTTTAAAAAATCTAGTTGTATTTTAGTTAGTTAAATATAACTTAAGTTTAATTGACTCATAAAGCTAATTTGAGTTAACTTAAAAATTTTATGAAGCTGTTTAACTTTTTAAAGTAGTTTTTTACAGTGAATGCCTAATTATAAATATAGTTACGTTTTAATCGATACAGGTATAAAACATCTTCCATCTAAATAAAACTGAATATTTTGCTTTTATCCAACTTGCTCAACACTACATTTTACTCGATATTTGTGTTATGTGTAGATTATGAATAAAAATATTTTGTTAGCATGCTAAATCGATATGTGCTAACGAATGAATCAGCTTTAAGCCGTGCCAGTCATCTCTCACACTTCTCTAGTGCACACTACACGTGTTGCATGCAGGAGTGGTCATAAACAGAGGGGTCTGCACCCATGCAGACCCCTCTAATTTACTCACTTAAGAGGGTCCATGCTAGTTAGAATGCTGCTAATCTAGGCAGCACACTAGAATTCAAGTCTGGACCTAAATCATGTTAACTTTCCTTTCCTATAGAGGTTGTGATGTAAACAAGAGTAACAACATTTCATGAATGCATACAAATCTCAAGGGAAAGGTGAATGTTGTGTATAACATACAGCAATCTCTGCAATTTCTTCTGGTGCCATTTCATGAACTGTTACAGACCCGATAAGAAAACTAAAGCCTGGCTTTATCGGAGTCTGTCTATTGAGGGCTCGACTTGTGCTCTGACATTTGGCTGGTAATTGAAAGATGGCCAGTATCTGTCAACAACCGCTGCAGACAGGAGGGAACACATCACACAATGTACGGTGACATCGAAAACAACATTTCTGCGAGCTGATGCCCTTCTCCCTATTTTAATTTTAAATAAACCAGACTGGCTTTTTTCTTTAGCGTGTTCAACAAGCTTATTCTTGAGGTTAGATGCCGCATTCACATTCAGCAGTTGGAGTTTTTTTTACAATTATGCATTTGACAGACGCCTTTATCCAAAGTGACAATACAAACCCAAGACCTAATGCAATGCTCTACCACAATTAAGACACATGAACACTGTGAATTACCATCCATTTTTTTCTATATATTATCATTTCTGTAAAATGAAACATACATCTGGTTTCACTTTTGTCCCTGTAAAGACGTCTACTGAAACTTCCAGGTTTGAAAATCAGATTCAACAGGTACAGAAACTTTCTCTCTTATGGAAAAGTTGGTGTGTGTTCTCCTGCAAACTTCCTGTTAAAAGCTGCCAAACCAAGAAGTCCAGACAGTGATTTGCACTTTACTGTTCACAATATAACAGTAAGAAGCCTGTGAGCATGGCAGAATATAGTTTTATGGGATAGTTTCCTAATGAGATCTAATTCGGGCCTCACTTATAAGGAAAGCATGCCAATACACTTCCCTGTTAAAATATCACAGCGGGAGGAGATGTGCTGCTCTCTTCCATGCTTAAAGGCGGAATGGCTGATTTGGTAAGGTGTAGGGGTGTAACAATATATCTAAGTATCGTATATCGCAGTGCAAAACATTAAGATATGTATCGTAGAGCTATTAAGATATGTATCGTAGACTATGGCAATACATTTTTGAATGAAATAATTTTTTCATATTTTTATGTAAAAAATTTGTTTTATTTTTCAGTGACAGATCCATTCAGTTTTTTGGTTTACATAAAAATTGTTGAATTAAACCATGTATATTGTCAATTCTTTAACAAAATAACAAACGTAACTAAAAAATTGTTCATGTTTTGGGGGAAAAATCTGTCAGTTTCATTTTTTTTACTAATATCGTGATGCAATCATAATCATTAACCCAGTATCGTGTATCGCATTGAATCATGAGATAAGCGTATCGTTACACCCCTAGTAAGATGCTAACTTTAGCCTGCTAGCACTGAAATCATGATCCCACCCTCCATGCGAATCGCCGTGCAAAGCCACGCCTCCTCCAAAACACATGAGCGCGCACAAACCAGAAGCTCTTGGATCGATTCCAATTAAATCATGTCTCATTCACCAGTGCATCTCCTGTGAAACCTCCGAAACACGTGAAATCGCGAACAGACCGAGCGAGGAAAAACCCCTGGAAAGCAACCACGAACTGACCGACAGGGACCGGAATGCGTTCCTCTTTGCTGATTAGAGTCGTGGTAATTTAAAATGGTCTTTCTTTTTGTTCGTCCTTTGCAAGTGCCACTTGCAAACTTGCACACATTTAACAAGGGGAAGGTTAGGTTCCAGCTGTTTACCTGCCATTCTCCCGCTGTGTCTGCACAGCGTATATGACCGCGCTGATGACGTATGGCGTCTGCGTGAACAGGGTGGGCAGTGGGATGCAAAATACGTTGACTGAAAATGTACACACGACCTATCATTGCGTTCGGACCGAATGCAATGATTGTGCGAACGTTTTTTTTGTATCTATGCCTTTCACCGACAATATATAATACTTTCCTGTGGCTCAGTGGTTAGAGCATGGCGCATGGCACATACTTAAAAAAACTAATGTATAATAAGATGCAATCTAAGTCGCTTTGGATAATAGGGTCTGCCAAATGCGTAAATGTAAATATAATTATAAAAATATCATTGGACCACTTTACTTATTGATTGCTATCAGGATGTAAAGAGGTTTCCAACCAGCATGACAAAAAAGGTTACTGGACAGGATCACCTATTCTGCCTTTAAAGGTATACTTCACCCAAAAATGAAAATTCTGATGATGATTTATGACGAATTTATAATGACGAACACCATACATTGAACGTGTATGGTGACTGAAAGCTGTCAATCACTGACATTCTTAATAATTCTTAAAATGTTCAAATTGAAAAAAGTGTAAATTACTAAACATATATATCTGATAGTGTGTTAAAATTATATATACTGTATGTATATATATGGTATATCGAGAAACATAAGATGTGTGCATGTCTTTCTCTATCCAGCTGTCTTGTCTTAGCAAATGAAACAAATTGCTCAATTAGCTTCAAGCGCTCAGTTGTGTTGGCACTTAAACTCTGTCAAATTCCATTAAAGAGAAATGATCAAGGGCTAAAGAGCTGTCTCCAATTGTGAATACTGATAAAGCTGTCTACCTCCAGGCAAAATTTCCAATGATCTCATTATTGCTATCTGAATTATAAATCAGCACTGAATAAAAGAAAATATATTATATACGACAATGTAATGCTATAAAACAGATGATATATACTTGCAGCGAAAATAGATCATACTAGGTGCTCAATTATGCCGAAAAAAACTGGTCTGACTAAAATCCAAAGTAAATTAATTGTTTTATAAAAAGTAGTCCTGGTTTTGGAGGGTTGACGTAAGTTCAATTCAATTTTATTTGATTTTATTTATAAAGCGCTTTTCACAATGTTGCATTGTTATAAAGCAGCTTAACACACATACTGTAGTAAAGAAATATAATTATGAAAACAAAAATTGACGGTATATATGATATAATTGATATTGATATTTCTCAATGTACATTGGTGAAACTTAGTATGTAATATGACATTACTATTAATAGTACTACTAAGTGTTCATGGGACGTATATTAGTAGTACTAACTGTAAAATAATTGTCTGAAGATTGTAAAGTACTTGTTTTCTTTATAAGATTTACAACAGCTTGCTGAAAAGAAAACATATTCTATTCATGCTATTCTTTACAAAAATAAGACATCACATACTGTATACAGCTGGATGTCTAAATAAGTCTCTTTACTCTTGTCCACACACATAAGTTTGCATTTTTACATAGCATTGGTATGAGAGGGGCTGGCTAACGTAAAAAAACACACCAATGACATAATGTAGAGAGCAGCTCGAGCAGAATATCTGACAGCTGCTGTTAGTGGGTGGTCATAATTTACTGCGCCATGACAGGCAAGCACTAACAAACCCAAATAAGCCAGTGTGTTCTGGAAATTAGCCAAAAAAGGCAATTCATCAATATTTATAAGTGACTTCACGACAAAATAAAGCCAAAGTCACATGAAATGACCAGCTTGGAGGAACAAGACTTTCTAGCAGAGACCACTGGCTTTATATTTCTATTAGGTTACATTGTACATTTTTACAGTTTCCAATAGATGGTTGGCTCAAAATGTCTCTTTCCGTCTGTATTTCATCAACAGATTATTTAACACATCTAACTGCACATGTGTAGGGTGTGAGGGTGCGATCTGCATGTGCGAGGTGATATCTTACATCCACGTCATCGCAGAGAACGGAAGAGGATCCGTACTGGAGTTTGCATTGGTGAGCAGCGCTGTACAGCACGCCGGGGGGAGCAGACTGCATTTCCAGCTCGTTCCTGACCGGAGGGTCATCCAAACACCAGCCCCAACCACGACTGTGAAGAACATGACAAAAACACACCACATGCTGGAAATACACAGGACAGGGGGTTTCTGTGAATTACAACCTGGATTTTCATAGTTTTCCATCATATAAATAGGAGAATAGGCTTGTTTTTGTGCTTGTTTACATTGATGCATATTCTGACCAAGCCCCGCCCACAAGAGGAAGAAGCCTTCTGAGTGACATGTAAAATGACCAACCATAGTTTACTTTTCCTTTGTGATGTTTATGAGCCAGAAAAGCCCCCAAAAATTGAGTTTTTTGCCAAAACGCCAAATCGAGCAAATACGTCTTGAAAGTGACGCGGTGAATTATAGCAGCCTGGCAATTTCTAAACACAACTTTGTGTCTTGGCGAAAGCTCTTACTATTTTTATGCACACCATAAAACAGATGGTCAGTGGTTGGTCTGTGAACACCATATGAGACTGGTCGACGTCCACTTATTTCAATATAGTAATCCGTTTCGTTTCATGTCAGCTAGAATATGTAATTGGGTCAAATAGCAGTACAGAAATACACACAGCAGTCGAAACTGATGCTAAGAATAACCAAATATATGCTGCTTGAAATACAGCATGATTTTAGAAACCCACAAATGTTTTGGTCCGGTTAAGCAGAGACAGAGAAAAAGTTGTGTCACGATAAATGCAATCTGTAGTATGTTAGCCTCTTATCACATAGACAGTACTGCGGGTTTCATAAGTCTATAACGGCTACAGGGCAGTCCAGGACAAACATAGCGATTGGGTTTTGCTAACAGAACACTTGTACAACAACCTCTCAATGAATTCGGCCTTCAAACCTCGCTATCAAATTGACGTATCGGCAAACTCTGTATCGGCAACATAAAATATTGTGTTTTATATGATTATTATTTTGCATCTGATTTTGTAACAAACCTTTAACACTGAAATGGTTTAATGGTGTCCTGGATCAAATATTTAGTCAAAATACCATACTTAAGGCCATTGCACATTGAGTCCGAAATTTGCGTCCGAAATTTCCGCATGTTAAAAAATAAATACGACCTCACGTTGTGACAATCACATTTACACACTGCCTCCGATATTTTCGTCCGTCATAAAAAAATTCGGACTTGGTTCGATTTTCTGCGTTTTCGCATCCGTAGCAAGCATTTTGAGAGGCGTTTTGACAGTTCAGAGACACAGTACATATGAGCGCCAAATACGAAAATACGCATAACGAAATTTCGGACTGTATGTGCAAAGACCTTTACTGATCTGTATTACACATTTTATGTTGTGCGCTAATCAACTTACACTGTAAGTTACTGGCAAACCTGCTGCAAAACTAAGTTTTACAGTGTACAAAATCTTTTTTTATGATAATGTAATGTGTTATTTTTTTTCTTTAAGCAAGATATGTGACCTTGCCTGTAAAAACCAGCCTAAAGTCTTAAAATCTAGTTATGAAATAACAAGAAACAAAGTTTGATTTCAATCATTAAATTCAATATGATTTAAATTTTTGCCTTACTAAGAAAATATTAAAGATAATATTAAAGATATCAAGACTATATTTCCACAGAATGTTCTTTACATTATGTTGGACGATTTTATTTAGAAAACAGTAAATCACAAAAAAAAACTTCAGCTGTGTTTTCACAGACATATTTTCAAATTTTGTCACATTTTACCCCAAGAGAATACTAAATATATACAGTATACAAATAAATATTTATATGAATGACATTACACTATTTTATTAATAATGTAATGCTATACTATACAAAAAATAATGATATAATAATGATCAATCTAAATTGTATTGGATTAATCCGAGTCGTGCTCACAAAAACAAATTTACATTACATTTAAAGGGACAGTTCACCCTAAAATAAAAGTTCTGTCATCATTTACTCACCCTCGAGTTGATCCAAATCTTTGTAAATGTCTTTGTTCTGATGAACACAGAGAAAGATATTTGGAAGATGCTTGTAACCAAACAGTTCTTGGTCACTATTGACTACCATAGTAGGAAAAAATACAATGGTAGTCAAAAGAGCCCCAGAACTGTTTGTTTTCCTTAATTCTTCTAAATTTCTCATTTTGTGTTCAACAGAACAAATACAGATTTGGAACAACTTGGGGGTGAGTAAATGAAGACAGAATTTTTATTTGTGGCTAAACTGTTCCTTTAACTGTTGATACCACGTCTGCATATCGTATGTTACACGACTATTTTCCCAAGATTAGCGTCTAAAAAAGGCCACTTGGCCACTCTCACTAATCTAGCACTTTTGCTTCGAGTGCAACTATCCAAACGCTGATCTCAAAAGCATTAACAATGAAATGACTCTCACATGTCCAAGATTGTAAAACACACTAATGCTGCAGTCCTAAGCAATCATTCAAGCTGTTAAGATAAACCAGTTACCCAATTCCTTACGAATCTGTCTGGCCTAAATATCATAAGTGTACCCCATCCCGTCACTCCCTGCTGTGCCGCCTCAGCAGTCAAACTTTATCTAATGTGCTCCATATGGAGGCCAGCAGAACTGGCGTGACTGTGACGGCAGACTCAACACGCTCTTGTTCCTTCTTGGGAAATCTCAGCCATTCGCATCGCCCTTGGCAACACACACATACAAAGGTCAAGAAAGACAGAGGCAGCTTGTTGAGAGACTAAAATACATGATGGATAAAGCGGCAATGGTCAAGCAGCGTTTCAATGAACTCCATTAACTTCCCTTAAAGCTACAGAAGAAACGGAGTGTTAAAATGAGACTCCAATTTGTGCCATTTCACAAAACTGGCCATTGTTGTTTTTAATGCAAATGTTGTTTCACCCGCAATCAAGCTACAATTGCTCAACGTATAAAATAAGGCTTTCAGAGAGTCAAAGAGTAGTGGCTCAGGGTTCAACATGCACATGCCTTTTTGATGCAAGATCTGCTGCTCCCCAATTTTCAACACCAGGGTCCCACATCTTACAACAAATAAATTTTAGTTATTCATGCTTCAAGTCGTTCATGACCACTGGGTTTTAAAAAGTGTAAAAACATTTTTACAGAAATATCATTTTTTATTATTAATTCAGATATTACAGTGTAAATATAACCATTTTTCAAAACTAACCAGCATTATGCAATATGGTACCACAAACCATCTCTCTAAAACACCTACCAATATAAATGGCAAAAAGTACACAAAGAAATAAAGTTAAACAATTAATCGCATCCAGAATAAAATTTTGTTTTTACGTAATACATGTCTGTGTACTGTGCATATTTTTTTGTATTTATAAACACATACACGCACACATACTTGTAGATATTTAGGAAATATTTCGATTTATATATAATTAATTAAAATACATATAACTTAAATTATATATGAACATTTATTGATTTTTATATTGTATATTTTTCTTAAATATATGCATGTGTATGTTTTTATAAATACAAAATGAATATGCACAGTAAACAGACATGTAAACGCATATTTTTATTCTGGATGCGATTAATGGTGAAAATAAAGAGAACAGTAACATGTATTTCACTCACTCGAGGAAGCGTGTGATGTAGTCGCGGCTGCAGCGGGACCAGTTTGGTGGAGACGTGCCGTACAGAAGCTGGGGAGACATCACAAAGGGTCTTTTCCCGATGGGCTCACAATCATTACCATGGCCATCATGCTGCACTCCAAAGCTGTGACATAAGAGCAGATCTGAGCGTGAGCATGAGATATCTGGCTCAGAGACTCACAACTCAATCTGTGACGAAACACAGAGCATGAGGAACTGTAGACAAAACTTCATGGGTTGCCTGAGATTATTAAAGAGCACAAAGCTATAATGCAGCTAAAATTGTATATATTTTATGCATGTCGACATAGATTTTTTATCAAAGAGATCGCAAGGACCTCAGTGGCGATTGTCTACTTCCATGAAGCATTGCCAGTGATGTAATCGAGTCAGTCTCCCTGCACTCAATCTACTTATACAGCCGCAGGAAAAAATTAAGAGACCATTTCAGAATATTTTCAGTTTTTTTATTTACATGTTTGCGTTTAGGTAAAAATATCATTTTTGTTTCATTCTGTGAAATACTAAAAAATGTTCTCCCAAATTTCAAATGAAAACACTCTTTCTATTTGCATTTATTTGCAGAAAATAAAACCTGGAGAAACAGGTGAAAATAACAGAAAAGATGCTCTGTATTTTTTCAGACCTCAAATAGGTTGTTTGCCATCACGTGGTTTTGATGACGCGCGGAGTGCCGATGGTGGGCAGCAAGTGATTATCTCCATAGAAATTCACTATCACAAACTCAAAAGACCTATGTTTTACAACCTAAACAACGAACAGGTAAGCCAAAATTTCTGTCAACCCTTACTTGTAATAAACACTTGCTTCTGGTCAAAGAACGTGCCCTTATTAAACGGATTAAACAAAAAGTCTGGTGTGAAGCGTTTCTTCCCCATAGGGGTGATTCACTTTCGTGTCTAAAACCGCACAGAAAACACGAGCCGCACTGCTTTTTTCCAAAGTGCCTAGGAGTTTGAGCTCTCCTGGCGTCTGTCGTTGCTAAGCAACCATGGGCCACGCTAGCCGTTTAGACGAGGAGGTATGAACAAAGGATATATGGATTATACGCACTGAAAATACCTTGCAATAACTCTGCTACTAGATTTATTAATGATGTGATCATCTGTGTCTCCATCTTGTCTGAGCTTGTCTATAGTATTGGTTGGATGGTTCCGAAAACTTGAAATATTTTCATCTCGATGCGGCGCTGACGCGCCTAGAAAAACGTGTCGCCCCCTATTTGAGCACCCTTGCCGCGCGTCTAAATTTAAAATAACGAATATGCGCGCGCATAAGGCGCGAAATGTGAATCGCCCCTTAGAGGTTCATTAAAAGGAAACTGCTTAACGTACCGTACCGAAACATCCACCACAGAAAACCAAAATAAATACATTTGTTTATTACTGATATCAAACATAAACATGATAACTGAAAAGTTTTATGTTCTCAGTTTGTCGCTGCCTTCAGCCACGTTATTTGCTTTCTTCGTAATGAACTTCTATGACGAGCAAGCTTAACGTGAGACTATTCTTATCCCCGGAATAAGAGCTTGTTCTTTTAACAAGAGCTAGTGTTTATTACAATTAAGGTTTAACAGAAATTACATTTTACGTAGTTGTTTCGGTAGGTTAAGCTGTTTCCTTATAATGGATTTCTATGGGCAAGAAACGCTTAACGCGAGATTGATCACTTTATCCGTTTAATAAAGACTCGTTCTTTTTACAGCAGCTAGTGTTTATTACAAGGTTTGACAGATGTTTGAGCTCACCTGGTCGTTGTTTAGGTACGTTAAACCTAGTTAAGCCTTTTTAAAAAAGTTACCCGGCTCAGCTCCTCCTGACCGCAGATTTAGGTTTACAAACCACTTTTATCTCTGTTTCTCAGTCAATACTCGCATGTTCCCCCTTCATGAACATCAACTTTTGCTACACAATATAAACACCTTGTGGTTTCATAGTTTGATCGATTTGAACGTTAACGCAAAATGTAGGAATTTTGAGTTTGTGATAGTGAATTCCTACAGAGAAAATCACCTGCTGCCCTCCACCTGCACTTCGCGCAGTAATGTGCATTGTACAAACAACCTATACTGCAAAGAAAACAAGTTCATATTCACTTATTAACAATACAACAGTAATATATTTACATGTATTTAGGAAAATGTATTTTTTTATGTGATAATCTTGATTTTTATCACAGTTTTCGTGTGTCTTGTCATAATATTTATATGTAATTTTTTTACTAATTGTTACAACTTTATTACGTATATTAATTACAATCCTTATTTGATCATTCATGCATGTAAGTACACCATCATGTACAGATACCAGAAATGAGGCGATGTATCTACTGTATACATTAAGCACTGTTTACACAGACCAAACTCCACACACAGAAAAGACATCTGTAATGTACATCCAGACGTTCGTCCATCTGGAAAAGTAGTTCCACCACTGAAAATACAACTTGCACAGCTTTACAGCTCAAAGTTATATTATAAGCGCCTAAACAAAAATACAAGTTGCACACCTTTGCTTTTGTGTCCAGATATAACAAGCACAGAAAAATGTCTCTTACTTGTTTGAGTCCTGCTGTTATCATGATATCATTGTTTATATCTCCACATGGTGTGACCACAAACATTTATGAAGGGTCTGTGCGGCAGAACAAGCGAAACAAGATCAAACGAGTCAAAGCACCAGCTCTGCTAAAACTCCATAATACGACATGTAACACACCGGCCTGCGTTTAATACAACGCTTCTGTGAAGAGGAAAATTCTCCTTCGTGGATTCATCCATTAAGGCTTCTCAAAGCATGAAAGCCATTTTCAGGCAACGTTCATTTACACAATAGTCTATGATGTACACTGACGTTTTTACAAACGATTTCACATGATCCTGAACGGAACTAAATGCAATGAGTGAAATTGATCTCATTGAAAAATAAGAGATGAGAGAGGGTGGTGAAATTGATTCGGTAACTTTAATGGTGTAATTGGTCCGAGAGAGCGTCTCTTCTCGCATGTTTTAAAAGAAAGACTGGTTCAGCTTTCTACTTAAGAATAATGAGAGAGAAATATTCAGTGGCTGGTGGCCTAGAAAACTGTTTATGCATGTTTCATCAAAGACACCTTGAGCAAAATAAGCAATTTAGATAATTGTGAGATTGTGGTGACCTTCGAGTTTCAAGGTATTGCTTCCGAAATCTGTTTTGAGAGAAAGTTCAAATGGTTTTTGAGATGAAGCATAAATTTAGTCAGGTGTGTTCAAAGTTTCAACCGGTAAAGTACATATCAGCAATGAAAAATCTTTCGCCCTCATGTCATGCCAAACCTGTGTGCCTTTCTGCAGAAGATATTTCGAAGAACACTGGCTCTCTTTGACTTCCATTGCGTAGACACAAACCCACTTTGTGGAACACCCAGTGTTCCACAAAAAAAAATGTATGACACGAGGGTGAACAAAATTATGACAGTATGTCTCTCTTTAAGAGTGAGTGATCTATAATTTGATTTACAGGACTTACTTGTGGCCGAGCTCATGTGCTATTGTAAATGCGACGGGCAGGCCCGTATCTTCATTGATGCTGCAGCTGCGATGAGGTTGACACATTCCAGCCACGTGAGACAGACCTAACGTCTCGCATGGCTTATTTATAGCTGCGCAGATGTCTTTCCTGTATCACAGAAATGTGGTAAACCTGTTACAGAATTAATATTGATAGTAATCACCTTATAAATAAACACATGGATCTTTAGGTTTGCTTGAATCATAAAGCGTATAAAGATGAAGCAATTAGTATGTCTCTAATCAAAACCTTAATTAAACTCTCTCTCAAAAAAAATGGAATTGTATAAAGCGAAAGGCAATCGCGTGAATGAAAATATAAAACAGGGCTGTCAACGATAACGCATGCCAATAGAAAGTGTTAAATTAAATTTATATTTTCAATATTATTCATGCATTTATTCAAGATAAGATTAGAAGTTTGATTCTGCTCTGTATGATTCATGAAAAACGGATTGGTTGTGATTACAGCTGCTTTCTCTCTCTCTCACACACACACGTCTGGTTTACTATCTCCGTGGGGACAGTCCACAGGCGTAATGTTTTTTATACTGTTTTTTAATACTGAAACCTTTTTGCATTTTTAGATTTTTAAAAAATATTGTTCTGTACAATTTATAAGCTTTTTTGCCCATGGGGACATGAATTTTGGTCCCCACGGTGTGCATTCAGGTTTAGGCCCCCACCGGGATATAAACACACACAAACACACACACACACACACACACGTAAATTAAATGTTGTGTGATTGACAGCATAATTGTCAAGAAATGAATGATAACTACGGCACATACCTGGTGAGCAGAACAGACACGTCATGATGAACTGGATGCTCATCACCTTTCATATTAATGTTCTTCTGCCATTTACAGAAGCTGTTGAGACTGTTGTCTGCATGATGACTAATCTTTAAATCCTCCTGAGGACAAAACCACATACAATTTCATGCATTCACTAAATAAATACCCAAAAGTCATCCATTCAATAAAACATAACTTCAAAAATGTATGTTTGACAACATGTTTTGTGTGGTGTCATTTCGAAAAATAAATTAACTAATTTTATAGATTGTTATTTATAATATTAACCTTACATATAATGTACAAAATTTAGACTGATTTAACAATATTATTGGATTGAAGAATTGATTTATTAAATATATTATTGAAAAGCAATGTAACAAATTTGATTTCTGTTCTCAGGGTTCTACAAAAGCAACAAGCCACAACAAAATGCATTGTTACCGTGTTTTTTTCTGCAGCTTTAAGAGGTTTAAAGCTTTATTTGAAGCGCCCCAAAGATGAAAAATACATTTATATCCATGTTTCCATATGCTACGTGACTTTTTAGAGTCTCTAAGCTCATTCAGCGTTAGGTCTGTGCTTCATCTTCATCATCTCACCTCGTCATTTTCCAGCAGAATGAGACGCACAACTACAATGTTGATGGCATTTCCAATGCTGGCGTCCCGAAACAGACCTGCGACCTGTAAAACATTCACATGTGGGTGTGTGAAATATTAAAATAACATCTATATTGTAGGTTCATTTGAATCATAGTGAATTTAGACATCTCGGCTGATAACAATTTGTTTTGTAAAAATAGTACCTTATATTCATTTACAATGATATTATGTGATTTACAGTAATTATTGCTATTGATGTAATCAAACAAATGCTAAATAACATGATTATGGCCTGTCCACACCGAGACGATAATCGCGCGCCTTTACATAAGTTTTGCATTCACCGACTTTCTGCTGAAGTACTTATAAGTTCTGCTCTCGTACCCAAGTTCTCCTTGAAGTCAGAAAAGGTGCGAGACGGGGCATTTTTTTCTCATTCCACAGTCCTTCGGTGAATTAATGAGGCACTCTTAATGCTGTTCTGCCCTCATCAATTACATCTCAGGCACATTTAATGGTCGCTTAGCCTTGATTTCTCATGTGCGCTAATAACACAAGAACTCTGTAATGTGGAGCTTCCGTTCAGGAAGAATCATTTTAAACTAGACCACAGGTACAAACCATTAAAAACACCCTGCTATCATTTATCATTTTTAGCAACAATGGCACAGTGAACAAACACGAGTATGTTTGCTGGAGAGCACATGTGAGAAACTATACGAAAAGACATGTGGCGCAAACAATTTCTGCTTTCAACTGAATCGGTAAACAGCAAACCAAAGAATCTAATCATCTAACAATACTTGAGTCTGGTGTACAGTGTCTCTTTGGTACTCAAGTTGATGAAAGACTCCTGAAGCTAAACTGTCAATTGTTGACAACATCCTGAAGCTTTTCCAACAGAATTTCATTAAACAGATCAAAGATCCTCTGCGTTCAAACAAGAGGTGTTTTTTAACTAGAGCTGCAGTTCGTAACCTCACCGCTAGATGGCGCTAAATTTCATACACTGGACATTTCATGGATGAGCTGGATTAAGACTATGTGGAAAATAGCCAGCAGGAGTTGAAACATATTTTGCATTAGCAGCCATGTGTTTGCAAGGTTAATACTTTTGGTTACTACATAGTGACCTTCATAAACCAAACTGAATTTTGATAGAAAGCGTAAACCGCAGAGCTGGAGAAATAACACAAAGTCTTCCTGCACAACTCGGTTACCCTACCACCTCTCCATCTATGCTTTCCAAATTGATAGCACTATAGACGGTTTCAAAGTGACAACATAAACATTCGTTGACTGCACTTAACTTCCGGTACACATTCGCAAACAATAGAGTGCCTGTAGATTATTTCTGATAACAAGCAAAAGAAACCGAGAAGAAGCGTTACTTGACTAAACTTGTCTCTCCAATATTTTGAATTTAGACTGTGATACCAAGCTCAACCTCTAGATGTCAATCTACCATACGGTTTCTTTAAATGCCACCAAACTACAAGCCCATTCAACAAATTGTCGATTTAATAAAATGAACATACAACAAATTTCAACATCGATTATTTAATATAATTATTATACAATAAATTAATAATACAAATGAATATTAACATAAATTAAATTAAATATAAATAGTTATATTATTAGACACTAGCTAAACACAGACCGAAAGTTAACTGCAGTCCTGGCGTGCGCGTCTCATGAAACGGTCTATATTGACAAACTGGAGAAAACAAGGATCCAAATCCCAAACTCTTTCAGCCTGGAAATTAAAACAACAGTAATGATGTGAAATAAAGTAAGCTTTGGGAATTCAATCTAAATCCCTGCTAACTCATAAGCAGTATGACAATCCAACAGAAGCACAGCTGCCGTAGAGGAAATTAAAGATAATGGAATGTTTCCCCTTTATGTAATGATCTTCAATGCCAAACAAGTGTCTGGCAGGGAATGCTACTTTTCCTGAGGCCTTTTCCTCTGCATGCTCTTCAAACACAGAAGCCAGACAGCGTATATTTAGGAAAAAACAGACAGGAGCGAGGTCAGCTGACTTGGATCCTAACAGAAGCTGCCCTGAAGGCACATGTAACCATCTGAGAGAGTCAGTGAGGTGGAAGTTCAGGAGGGGAAATAAGGATTAGCCGAAACAAAACATCAGGCTTGAGAATGGAAAGCAAAGAAGCGCGTGGATTTGGAAACTTGGAAACTGGTCTTTTTGGGACAACTTGGAAACAGAACATGACTGACATTGGAAAGTCTGAGCATACCATGGATTTCACAGTTACTCACAATATTCATGACTGAGAGCACATAGCTCACGACTCCTTTGCTACCGTGGTACTCCACCATTTTAGGATCGGCCACCACCAGAGTCTCTACCCACTTCTCCGTGCTTATAGAGCGCTGCGTAATCCGTCTGCGGCGCTGTCGTCTTTCCCAGCGCTCTCTCCGCCTGTCCACCTGCTCCACGACTCCCCGAGGATCTGAGAGAGCCAAACATTATATAACCCGACATTTGGATGATGCGAAGAGTTCTGCTGTTTGAAAGCCGTCATTTGGACTAAGTTATTTTGCCCTATCAATGTCCAGCACCCCAGAGACTGACCTTTGACCCCGCAGGTCCCGTTGCCCATGTGCTCCCCAAACAGAGACTGCGGCAGCTGGTGTTCTGACTGGTCAGCGTGTCGCTTATAGATGGCATGAGCCTGCGGTGTGGACTCTTCTGGTGTCGGTTCCAAGGGGCTAATGAAGAATTCCTCTCCAGAGAGTTGGAAGAGTCCGGACTACAGAAAACAAGAGGTCAACGCCAACGGAGTTACAATAAAAATGCTTGAGTACCCACATATTGTGCACCAAATCTTGATCGATGTAGTCGTGACCCCAGATGGGCATGTAGACGGCTTCTGTAAACTGGATTCTTTATTCATGATGTCTTTTAAATGAAAGATCAAAGCAGTTGTAAAGTGTTCAAATGTTGTGAATATAAAGACTCACCAGGCCACTGCAGGTGCTCACAGACGCTTGACCCCCATTCAGCGTGCTGCTCCTCACGTCTCCCAAAAAGTAACAGAGAGAATGTCCATGGCCATGTAGCGTGGACCCTTGAAGACCACCATATCTGCGCTCCGTGACGAAGCCGGGTGCCAGCAGATGAGGGTTCAGCGTGAGATTAAAGTGCAGCTCTTGACCACCATACTGCAGATGGTAGAAAACCTGGGGCGGACGCTCTGGGGTCTTTCCCGTCTCTCTTCTCTGAACTCGACTCACACGGTGGGAAACATGATTTGACAGAAAGTGTCCAATTGAATCCACTCTGACAGGATGAACAACTTCATAGTCGGAAACTCCATCAAGAGAAGGACCTATATAAACAACATGTTTCATGCACATTTATTACTATTTAAAGAACAGTCACTTTGCTTTTTCTTGGTTTTACAAACAACTACATGACCAATTTTTTCCCGCTCAATATGTTTTATTTTTCAACAACCGACTGAGGAAAATGGCACCAGGAACAACCTATCCCTTTTCATAGATACAAATAGTATTATAATATAATCGCTGCTGTCTTTCTGAAACCATGTATCTCCATATTTTGTGATTTGTTTGTTGTTGTTGCCATATATCAATATTATTAGTCATCCTTTATGTTTGTCAAAGGGTTTTGCAAATACCTAACCAATAATAAGTATTAAAAAGTGCTTATCAACTTTGACAACACAGTATTTAATCGACAAAAAAGTACAGTGTTTTTCTTAAAAACAGCGAATTTGGACATCTGAGGTTTCGGAAGGACAGCGACAATATTAAAAAATATAATATATAGTGTTGTGTTGTATAATAAATGTAGGGAATAATTGACGATGGGATGTTCAATTATTTTAAAGTTAATGCACACCCCGTTATTGCATTAACTTTCAAATAATTGAACGGACTGGAGTCAATTATTCCGCTTATACCACGGTTACCACACCACAGGACATTGTTCAAATGTTTAATTTCAATGTTTGTCATGTTATCGTCTTTAAAATGCTGTTGATGGTAGGACTACTTTCTTGTGCATCTCATTTCCGTTAGAGCGAACGGACTCAGAAGCTTGAGCCACGTGGTGTGTGTGAGTGCGATCGCGCGCACACCTGCGTGTTTGCGGTAATGTGACAGAAAAGCCAGTGATAATAAATTATTTATTCCTTGTATTGTTTCTATCTTCAGCACAGCAGTAAAAAAAAATCACGCAAACTTGCGCTGCACGGAGAGACATGTTTGACTTTAAACCTGCGCACCTCGCGCAGGGACATTCAAAAGGGAAGAGGACGCGCTTGATTTATAACTGCGCAGCTCGCAAGTGACGTCACAGACCAACTAATCGATAATGAAATTCGCTGACAACTATTTTCATTATCGATTAGTTGTCATTATCGAGCAGCGTGCTGTGTGCGGTGATGGCCTGTAGGCTACACTATAACCTCTGTTGTTTAAACTTGGCGAAGTGATATGGAACTGTAATGCGGTCAGCAGACCTGGAAACCTTCATAGGTGTGCATTTAACTGAACGTTAATGCATACAGAACGTTTGTCAACCAATCAGACTGAAGCATTCAACAGCCCCGTGGTATAAAGTGTTATAATCTATCTCATTCTATGCATAGAATGTGTTTTATATACAGAACCCTCAGTCTGGGATTAAAAAATTCAGGCTGGTTTTGTGAGATGGATCAAATGATTCATTAAAATATCCTTACTCAAATGAATCATTCATTCACAAACTGGACAATGCGTCTTCTCTCACAAGAGCTGGGCAGATTGGGAAGATTTTGTGCGCCACACTTTGGTTTCAGCAGGTTTTAACAAGTTCATCATTTAAATTCCTTTATATCGTTTTACAATTCGGTTGCACACAGCTGTAATCCTCTGCATCAAATCCAGTTATACACTTGCGTATGCTTCTCTAGTTTCGTGTGGAACAAATTAATAATGCATGAGAAAATCCATGAATTATCATAAAACCAACAGGCTAAAGTGTCTCATTCTGTTCAAACAACAGCAGAATGGGTGAATTAAATAGAATTGATCTTCGAACACCCCTGTGTTCATATTAAGAATGCACGTTCAACTCTTTACAATTTTTTAAGAACCCAATCGTGTTAAAAAACGTTTGTCTTCATGTTTTGTTGGGACTGAACTTGCTTTCAAGGTTTCAACATTTGTCATTTGACTTTCCTGGGAAATCCTTTCAGCTTGCTCAGAGGCTGAAATTTGGATTTTTAATTGGTCAACGGCACTCTCTAAAATTCCATAGTTCTGGAAAATCGCTACACCTCTCCGACCCCGAGAAAGTACCTGAAATATGCATTACAGGCCTACAGAGGAGTTACTTTGACCTTAGTAAAAGCTTTCCCAGCGAGTTAGAACATAACTCTCTGACACCCTCTAAAGTTTCTTTAGGCTACTTTTAAAAACACTGGGAACAATTTTACCAATGATTTACTTTCTGTGAATAGTATTAAAAATAACTGACCTCTAAGGCCCTGTTCTGCTGCATATTTATTGAAAAATAGTGTTTATTTAATTGCTTCAAACGTTTGTTTGGATTTTCCACAGTGAGCCCCTGAGGTTGAAACAATTATAGGGAATAAAATAACTCACCAATCTCAGAATAGCGTTCTGTATATTCTTCTATTACCCCACAGACTCATTAACAGTCTCTGTTATATAACTTTTACCTGTTCACTGGCAGCACTTTTATTGCAGAAGCAGAGGAAACATTGTTAGGGATTGTGGGATTTCCTCCCAGAAATGGGATATGGAGTGGGGGGGGGTATGCTTCACCAGGGCAAACATAGCTCGAAACCACACTAGGGACTCTGGGAACACAGTAGGATGATGAATATTGAGTTACACTACTGAACTCTACAGAACACCAAGTGTGAAGCTTTAATTTATGGATGCATTCATGGAGCACCAACACAACAATAAACAGCAGCATGCGCCATCACACATACAGATAATGTCAAATGTTTAAAACATATCTTTTACGTCTTTCTTTGAACTTGTTTGGTTTGTAACCTAAATGGCATGACAGTTCACTTTAGGCATGCAATGACAAATGCAACAGTGTCTAAACGCGCATACGTGCTAAACGCCATTGTGTAAACATTGTCAACTGTCAAGCAACAATAAAAGGCTCAAAACGATGGTGAAAATCACTCACCTGTTTCTGACTTAAATCGGCTCGTTTTTGTGCTCTCGAGCGAGGACAGAAGTCCAGCTGTGATTACAAAGTAAAGAGAAAACCCGGCCGGTCCAAGAACTTTAAATGTGTATTCCAGTGGAAGCATCATTTTAAACAGATGATAACTCAGCCAGCTCTCGTCATACACCCACTGTCCACTTACATCCGAATAGTTTTAATAGTATTTTTTGCATCTGCCTAATGCATCGGTGGTTTGGACCCATCACACAAAAGCACGCTGTTGTATATGTCTAAACAAAACTTTGCAATGCGCATCAATCCAAAACAAATAACGCAACATGGCAGCAGTCTATGAACCCGGAGTATTTGTGGTCTGAGGTCCAACACTACCAGATATTTGCCGGGGTGAATACTGTTACTGATGCCGCTCACAGAACTGCAGCTGAAACTTTGTTTCACTAAAACTTTGCTGAAGCCCCGCCCTCTTCTCGGCTCGTGGGAGGATCTGTCTTTGTGTCGGGTGCGTCAGTATCCACATTACCGCTTTGTTTCGTGCTTGCTTATTCTGAATGCAAAGTACTTTAATACTTTAACTAATACGTGCGTTGCGCTTTACCCAGTTGAGTGAACGCGTATTTGCGCGTTCATATAGATGTCACTCATAATATTACATTAAATTGGTCTTCTATAATGCATTACTAAAATCTTGAAACGACTTTAGCATGAAAAACAAATAGGTCTAGTCCATTCCGAGTCAAATCTCTGATAACATCCCAGCGGTTAAAGTTATACAACACTGAGCTGTTGATGTATCTGTGTTTATCAAGTGCCTCCTCTAGTGGACACAGTAGCAAACATAATTTCACTGCATATGAATATGAACTCAGTCCCATCAAACAAACATTCCAGATGTTTGATGACATTTGAAGACGAGATAAGACTTCGTAGATATTATAAGGGGGGGTTTTGGTGATATATTAACAAGAACTGGATAGCAAATATTATCGTAATAGTTTTATCATATTTATTAAAATAATAAAAACATAATGTAAAAGTTAAACAATGTAATTTGATAATGACGACGACATTTACATATACAAAAATACCTCTGTAAATATTTGGGCTTGATACTGTAAATATTACTGTATACACTTGCGCATTTAATAACATGATCATGGTCTACTTTTTATCAGTTTACATCTCGTGCTGTTTATTCATCCCTCGTTGAAAATAACTCAAAAAATGTGTTAAAATGGCATGACGTCAACTGCACGGTCAGTGGCATTATCCAGTGCGCGCTCTGCGCGGGCGGGCGCTTCCAGCGCGCATCTCCATAAACCACTGGTTGTCAGGTGTACCGTGATCAAACACGTCCCTTACCAGTACAGAGCGGTACTCGTATCTAAAACCATTGCAGAAATATGTTTGTTTTCCTTCTCTGTGAAACAATGTGACTGAGGTGATATGCGTCCGGCGCACAGACCAGTGCGTATCCATGCACCTGTTGACGCGCTCCGATCAGAAATAATGGGAGACATTTTAAACAACACTAGAACTTTAAACAAAAGTTTAATGGATCCACACAAGTTTAGCAGTCTGGAGGATATCGACGTGACTGCTGATGGTAGCCTCGTGCTGAGGATTATAATCTCGGTGGTCTACTCCGTGGTGTGCGCCGTGGGTCTGGTCGGGAACCTTTTGGTGTTCTTCTTGATGAAGGTACGGCAGGGTCGAAAGAAATCCACCATTAACGTATTTGTCATCCATTTAGCCGTGACTGACTTTCAGTTTGTCTTGACTTTGCCTTTTTGGGCGGTGGATACGGCGCTGGATTTCAGCTGGCCGTTTGGTAACGCCATGTGCAAGATCATTTTATCGGTCACCGTGATGAACATGTACGCCAGCGTGTTTTTTCTCACCGCTATGAGCATCACTCGTTACTGGTCTGTCGCATCCGCCCTTAAGATCCCTTCTAGAAAAAGGTCTGCATCTGTGAAATGGATCTGTGCTGTGTTGTGGATACTGGCGACTATAGCCACCGCTCCAACTACCATTTTCTCCACGGTGACAGTCGTGGCAGGTGAAAAACTGTGTCTCCTCAGGTTTCCAGATGGCCACGATTGGCTTGCTCTTTATCACCTTCAGAAAATAGTCATTGCATTCATCCTGCCCATGTTCATCCTGTCGGTATGTTATCTCTTACTTTTAAGGTTTATTCGACAAAGGGTCGTTAAAAATCACCAAGGGAGGCGATCTAATGTCACCAAATCTGTCACCGTGGTGGTCCTCTCCTTTTTTATTTGCTGGATGCCAAACCACGCCATCACCCTTTGGGGCGTCCTGGTGAAACTGAACGCTGTCAACTGGGATAAATCGTATTATATGGTGCATACTTACATTTTCCCCTTGACTGTCTGTCTCGCCCATACGAATAGTTGTCTGAATCCAGTTTTGTATTGTCTGATGAGAAGAGAGTTTAGGAAGATGTTGCATAGTTTGTTTTGGCGCGTGTCATCACCTGTTTCCAAAGCTGCAAAATTGCATGGATACAGCTGTGACATGCATCAAAATCAGGATGACGCACACACTCGGGTCCATTTAAACGTGATCGACACGCAGCAATCCGCTCGGACTAATGCAGCACAGGTTACCTGCTAAAACAATGCACACATGTTTCTGTTCTTATGAATGTCAGAATGTTTTAACGGTGTTTAATTTTAATACTTGCTCGTGTCAGTGTCTCATATCATGTTGTACACATTATGTGACATCAAACAATGGAACAATTAACAATGCAAAATATATGCACATTTTTATTGTTATCTCAACAACACAGACTCCAAATCTGATGATACAGTCGTCATAGTCTTTGCATGTGACACAAGGCGGCTTTTGCATTATATTAAATCTGTTTGTGTATATTTTGTTCTGTAAGTGTTATTTACAGTATATTGTTATTAAACAAGTGTTTGTAAATATAAAATTGAAAACCGAAGATGTACAGTATGAAGTATTTTGACAGCAAGACATGCTTGCAAAAGAAAATACATATTGTATTTATGCTGTAATATCGTTCGAATAAGATGTAAATATTACATTCACTTCATCTCTTTAACTGAATGGATACCCGAGTGAAATCCACCATTAGGCTTGGTTCGATTCATCTACTGATAACACATTTATTTCATTTCCTTCTGCAAGCACTGTTTATTGTCTGTTATGATCATCAAGTTAATTAAGATCCTCAAGAAGCTAAATAGAATAAATCTTCAATAAGCGAATGAGGAGTCCTGGAGTTTTATTTAAACCGCTAAACCCGGTCACGACTAAAAAGACTATCATTCAACTATCACTGAAAGCGTGTAAATACCTGTGAAAATCCATTTCATCACAAACTACAATTAACAAGAATTGAACAATAAACAATAAAGTGTAACACCAGGTTTCTCATCTGGCCTGCATTAAAATCTACTTCAACATCTCTCCGGTGTCCACATTTCCTTGGTCATTTTAATCCTTTGTTTGGAAAAATATGGAGGGACATTTAACAACCGCAGAAAAAAAGCTTAAAGATTCTACAGACCATAATGAAGTTAAGAAATCTTTGACTAAAAGGTGCTTTGGCAAACCAATGCTTCTTCTTCCTTTATTTAAAAGTTACTGAAAATAACCACATTATAGACAAAAAATACATTCAAACTTTCTTTATTCGTTTTTCAACAAAGTGACATCATGTTCATATAAAATATTGTTTTCCATTATTTATCATTCGTTAAAAAGAGCAGTATGCCAACATTAAATGTTAAATATTGTTTCCTTCAATTACAGTTCATAAAAAATAAGTTAAAACACAAAAAGTCAACATATATTTGCATATTAGTGCAGCACACATCAAACAATGAAAAAGACATCAGAATGACCTCATTCTTCTCAACAGACTGATTTCACGCCGCCGCCATGTTGAAATCGAAAGCGAGGCTGAGGTGGGAAGAAAACCGGAAGCACAGATAGACCGATAATGATCTTCAATGTGAAAATATAAGCATAGGATGCATGTCACACGAGCTGTTTTACTTGGCCACTTTAGCCGTACCATCACATATTAGTGACTGTTTAAACTGCCATAAACGGGTTTCAATAGTGGACACACAGCCAATCTAATGTTATTTTTAAACCATCATTTGTTCATTCATGTCACAGACACTCGATGGTAGTCCAAACCATTGCAGTTTTCTTCCCACCTCTGGCTGGCTTTCGATTTCAACATGGCAGCGGAGTGAAATCAGTCTATAGCCTAAAACTGGACACGTAAGTATCAGTGTTTTGCCACAAATGATGACTATTTCTTAAGACACTTCAGCCGAACCGAAGACTGGAGTCTCTGAAGATCAGAGGAATCTCGTTTGTGGCCGCAGGTTCTCTGATCTTCACTGATCTTGTTTTTCTGTGTTCAGTCCATCTCTGCTATCAGAAATAGCCCTTTCCCTGCTACTCAAGTCCTGTGTATTCAACGTAGTTATTTCCCCCAATTCCATTTCACCGTCTTCCGACGGCGGGGAAGTGAAATCCGCCTCTGCCTTCTCCCCGTCCTTTTCAGACTTAAATCCAATATTGTCTGGAATGATCTCCACCTCGATATCAGAAGAATCCTCGCTCTCCTTAAACCACACTGTCTTTTGTCTGTCGTCTCTCCTCCTCTCTTTAGCCAGAATAGACGTGACCTTATTTTTACTCTGCCTTGCTCTGGACTGAACAGCAGGGCTGCTGTGGTGTTTGTGGTTGCCATGTACCTGGACACCGCAGGAGCTACAGTGCCTCTGTCTCTCGCGAGGTATCGCTCGCACACTGCCCGTCTGAGCCGGATCCGGTCTCCGATCTCTCATTTCGGCACGTCTGGACCTGGATCTCCCCGTGTCCCCTTCATTTAAGAAACCATCATTGGTGAACTGCATGCTATCTCTTGGCCTTGGCCTGTTAGGGGGCTGAGTATACTTCAAGAATGGCCCTAAACACTGAATGAGGGCAAAGTGTTAATCTTGCATTTGTCTGTTATTTGCTGTATGTGCTTAGGGAGTCTAATGGACATTTCTCTCAAGCGTCAGCTGTTTTACAGAGTGGACACTTAGAACTGGACTCACTGAGCTTTGATGAGAAGATGCTGACCTCAGACAACTTGAACGCGTCAGGATTCCCCTTCTTGACGCGGGATATGAGATAGCCAATCACGATGAGGCACAGCACCAGCAGAGCGGCCATCACGAAACCCAGCAGAGCCATGTCTCCGGCGCGGTAAGTCTCTTCGGTCGACTGGACCCCCACCGCTGGTAAACCGTTAAAAAAACAGTACGTTCTATATAGTATGAGTGAGAGTAGTATGAATACATTTCGGACATACCGCGTCTGCCATGTTTTATGGTCATGGTCACGCTCTTTGACCTATGATGTATTAACAACCACCTACACGTGAGCGTTGATAAAACCATCATTTAGTCACGAGAAATTCATTTATTGGCACTTACATTAGTAACGGAAGTCCGCCTTGAAGTTTTCCGCTATATTTATTTGATTTACTTTTGAAATGTGACCGTTGCTCAGCTCCCGTGGCATCATGGGATAGAGAAGTGTCCATCCGATCCACACTCACGAATCTCGGCGGAAGTAGTAGACCATCCGGGTATTTCTCGCCTACTGTTTTTTGCATACTGAGGTTTCGGACATACTATTCATGACTCATACTCATTTTTGCCTACTATATAGCTATATAGTATGGACGTAGGCGATTTCGGTCGCAGCCCTAAGTACAGATTGATGTTAATACATCATAGGTCAAAGAGCATACGGGTCACATGACAATAAAACATGGCGGATGCTTACTGTTTTACTGTACTGTTTTAACGGTCGATAGGTAGGTACTTCGTTTAAATCAGTACGTACTTTCATAGTATGCGATTTCGGATGCAGTGTCTGTCGCATCATTTCTAATCTCATTGGTTCTTGTGTGTCTTGTGACGAAACAAACATATGCCAAGAACCTATGAGATTATTGACAAGCTACCATATTTAAATTTAACAGAAGTTTTTATTTGTTTGTGTTCGATGGAAGAAAGGAAGTCTACATCTGTGATGGCATGGGGGTGAGTAAATTATAAGAAAAGTTTCATCTTTGAGTGAACTATTCCTTCCTAAAGAAATTATATCCACAGAAAATAAGTTTGACTCTTTCCTCAATGTGCAAAACTACACTACAATGATGTTTCAGTCATCAATTTTAACAGAAGTCTGTGGGACAAGATAGATCGTTAAAATGCACATTGTTTTGAATGTATAGCCACATTATTCTTGTCCACTTAAGATTTAAATTGCAAATCTTGTCTGTGCAAAAATATTGAGTTTTTCAACGGAATTTTCACAGATGATGTCGATACAATTTATACGAACCCCAAGATTTCTTAAGCTGTAATGTAAACAGAATGCATAATGGATTTCATTGAATCCAATGACTTACATGGTAACACAACCACAGAAAGTGTGGATGTCCCCGACTCACCAGTGGACACATCAACCGCCCGAAGCTGCTCACAAGAAACAGAACTTTGAGAGACTTTTTGCCTTAAGATCAGAGGTACGGTGGTGTAAAAGTAAAGATTTGAAGAAAGAAGTCATGCATACTTGCCTGCAAAGCAAAGGAATCTGTGCGAACTGCTTTCTTGAGAAGTAAAAACCCGTCTGTTGTGATATTAACATAGCTGCTATATTGGACTTCATATCTAACATCAGGATTGATTCCCTGTGAAATAAAAGGGAGAGAACAGAGAAAACACTCTCGCTCAATCTTATCATCTCTATAAATGAATATTCGTCACATTCTCTAACGCTAACCATTAAATACCTTAAAGCAGAAGAAAATGATAGCCTAAATCTAAATATTTTGACAGGACCACGAATGATCCAGGAGGTTTGTTCGGTGAAAACATGCTAAAAAATCTCAACAAGAACACTTTCTTTAAACTGTGACGTACACCTGCGAAATCTTCATCCCTCGCTCGGATTCTGAAGGGTCTGTTTGATGTCCGGTCCCGTAGCACCATGTTTTCAGGGCCTGAATTACTGTAAACATACGCTTCATATCGTTCCTTCTCAAACCGTGGAGGATTTCTGCTCTTTTTCTTGACGTCAATGGTGACTGTAGTGGTGGCAAACTGGTCTCTGTTTGATACCTGGGAGGCCTGGGAGGAACAAACAGAGAGACAGCTATTCTCAAAAGGAAGAGTCTTTCTAAGGAGGGTTCTATAAATTGGTGACAGTTTCCATTTGCTCTCCATTTAATCTTATGGAAGTCTAGGAGAAATAATTGAAAAATTTTTCTTTCTTTTGGGTGTGAATGTGCCCCAATACAACAATGAAATGGGCAATGTTAAAAGGTTTAGAGCGCTGTATAGGCAATGCATTTATATGTACATTTGAAATGGATTAAAATAGATGAATCTGTTTGTTTCATTTATAAGCAATGCAAAGTAATGGTTTAAATAAACTCCATTATGGTGCAATGTTGTCCTAAGGCAAAAAAAATTAAAGAAAAAAAACACCTCAAAATTAAAATGAGCTTTTAAGTAAAAACCAAACATTTTACATATCATAATGAAAACTAAAAAGAAGCAAAAAATCAAACTTAACTCACCAATACTAAGAGCGATATGGGACCGGCTACATCTGCCGGCTTCAACATGGTGATGTTGCCAGAGTTTTCATCAATCTGAAACATATTGTCTTCATTTCCTAAATGCAAAGACACAAATATTAACCTGCACAACTCTTTCTCAACACAGTGTGTCTAAAGGAAACAGTGACATGAGAAGAAATAAACAGTACCTTTAACTATTTTATAGCTTATCTCTTCATTTCTGCTTTTATCTCCATCTCTGGCATACACCGGACCCGGCTGCAACTGCAGGGCTCCGTCCTTCAAATGCAAATCGTAAATGTATTATTTTAAAACACAACACTGCAAACATTCGTTCACCTGATTCGTACCTGTTTCTCTGTTAAATTGACTCTTCCTTTGTAGCCCAAACTTAGGCAGAGTTTGGCGTTACCAAGAGTTACCCTTGTACATGGCTGAAACCATGGAGGACGGTTGTCGGTGTCTTTTATATTGATGATGATGGTCGCCGAGGCTGTGAAAGACAATTCACCCGGATGTCCAGGAGGTGGAGTATCCTGTTAAAGACGAGACCCGCTAGCGTTGAAGTGGCAGAGATGTTTCAAAAGCTTCAAGATCCAAGTGGAAACAATGTACACACCTGAACATACAATATCAGTTTGACCTGTTGGACGACATCATAATCTAAAACTTTGTTCACGAGGATTTTGGGGGTATACATGGACTCCAGTCGAAAGTACCTGTTCTGTAAAAGAAAACGTACATTTTCGACAAATTCTACGTTTATGTTTTACTCAAAGAAAAGTGTAAAGTAAATGAATCAGGTTCATACCACTGTTGGTTCCATCGTGTAATACAGAACCTCTGAATCTTCATCTGTGGCTTCAATTGTACCAATGCTAGAATTAACTGGTGTAAGCTGTTCGATAAAGACATCAGAATACATTATTGTGATTTATGAATTCAGAACCCTTAAATTCAGCGCACAATGTTAGAATCGCCATTGTAAGCTAAATGTGAAGTTCTTACCTCATTTACATCAAGTGTATACTCGCTCTTGTCAAATGTAGGAGGGTTGTCATTGATATTCTCAACGCGAACAAGCACGGTCAGAGTAGTCTGTGAAGTATAGGTTTAACATTCATAGTTTATATGAACCTAAACCTTCAAAACCTTTAAATAAAATAGAGATTTCCAAACTGACTTTCGAGTATCAAACTATCAGTGTTTATCGTACTGTATTTTACTTGCAATTGCGAATGCGGGACTTACACTTCTGAAGCCAGTTTTATTACATCGAACTTGAACAGTTAGTTCTTCAGGACCTAAAAGAGTCTGAGCAAATAAGTATAAAGTGAAACGTCACAGCTTTTACAGATAAACGTGCTGCCGCGGAAAAAATTGTAGAGACCATTTTTTATTTATTTTCAGTTTATCTGAACTATGATGTGTTTTGGTAAAATGATCATTTTTGTGTCATTCTGTGAACGACTAACAATATTTCTCCCAAATTTCAAAGAAAAATATTGTTTCTATTTGCAATTATTTGCAGAAAATGAAAACTGGAGAAACAGCTAAAAACAACAGAAAAGATGCTCTGTTTTTTTTTTCAGACCTAAAATACTGCAAAGAAAACAAGTTCAGATTCACTTTTAAACAATACAACATTATTTGTAGATGTATTTAGGAAAAGTTCAACTATTATTTTTTTATGTGATAACCTGGATTTTTATTACAGTTAGCTTGTTTCTTGTCATGCGGTCAGTTTTTCACATTGGATGACTTAACTCCTGAGGTTGGATTTTGTTGAAACTCAACAGCCACTCAACTGGAAAGGCCTCAATACATCTAGAAATGATGATTAAATGAAAATTGGGAATGGTCTCTTTTTTTTTCCGCGACTATAAATGTAAAAAAGATTTGTCGTCTTTCATTGTGAAGCGTATTAAAAAACAAGTCTACAAACAAGTCATAGTTTAAGATAGTCAAACTCTTTTTTTGGAAGCTAGTTTGTCGCTGGGTTAAGCTAATCTCCTAAACACCTTAAACGTTATAAAGCCATGTTTACCTGTCAATTGTCCAAATAAATAAATAAACCACTAAAACAGCTTAGATAACCAAATGACTAATAAATGACCAGCTATCAGCCAATATAAAACCAGCTGTTTTATTTTCCAGCAGGCCCATTACACTCTCACTACACAAAGAGAATCAAGACAAACAAAACAAACAAGAAATACACATACTTCAAAGTCCAGGCCTTTCTTTACCATCAGGTCTAAACCTTTCAGATAAAATACATTCCCAGGATTCTCTGTGATATTCAGCGTGACATCCTTTGCCATGGTGTTAATACGGACAAGAACAGTGTCGGCTGTGTTGTTCTCTTTAATTATGACAGGCTCTGATAGGACTGTACAAACTAGAGAGAAAAGACAAACATCACCATGACGAAGAAACAAAAGCACCTCTTATCCACACAGAAACATCGATTTGTATGTTTTTGATAAACATATATACTGTATAGCTTATACGGTACACCAATTTATTACCTTTATATTGTTGCTGTCAGAATGAAACCTTGTATCTCCATTTTCGTGAATTTTATTTTGTCATTACTTGATCGCCCTTAATGTTTGTCAGTGGGTTTAATATTGAAGCAATAAAGGTATTCAAGAACTTTGACAACACAGTGTTTAATTAATGGATTTTTTTGGCAGTTTTGGAGATACAAGCTTTCAGTCAGAGAGTAGCAATATGTGTGTATGCGTATTATGGCTTTTAGTGTTGTAATAACTTAATATTCTTTATATTTGATAGGAAAAAGTAAGTCTTAACATTAAACTTCACACTCTCATCTAAGAAGGCCAATTTGAAACTAAGAGACTCAATAGCATCTGACGATGAACAAAGCGATCCTAAAATCTAAAACCAGAAATAAAAGTCACTTACTTTTATCAGCAAAGCAGATTTTGTGAAAGAATGACACAAGCACACAGGCAAGCACAGCATTTATGGATTTGTGTTTTAATGTCGTGTCCATTTCCCGATTTCGGATGCACACAACCAAGTATGGAGGACTGGGAGACGGTGGCACCAGCTGGTACTTCACATAAAGCAGTGACTGTGCTGGCCGATGAGTGGGAGTTGACTCCAGTCGCAATGTTTGTGACTTCATCTTACGGTCATATATTGCCGAAGGAGCTTGCCAACAGTGGACTGCTCCCTCCCACCAAAATACTTGCATCTGTTTTCAGTGCTCATTGTGTATTACTGCACAAGCGTTCCGATGGAGGAAAAAAAGCATGGGAATGTGTGCTGAGGATGAAATCTGAAAATGGAGATCAAGATTTGATTAGTTTAATACTTGGAGATATTAGTTATGGACCGGTGCTTCCATTTAATAGTTATACAACATATCATTTAATGAATGGTGGATTACACATACAGTGGCCCTTAAAATTATCGACACATTAAATAGATGCCATCATTTAAATGACTCTTTCTTCTGTACAACACAAAAGAAGATATTTTGAGAAATGTCTTCACGCAATGGAGGTCAATATGGCCAGTGTTGTTTGGTTACCAACGTTTATCAAAATATCTTCTACTCTGTAAGCCATACTTAAAATGTACTGTACGAGTTTATTTGCGTTATGTACAAAAAAATTAAGTTACATGTAAATCACTTTAAATAAGTAATGAATAAACGTAAATGAGCCAGAGTAACCACAGATCACATTAAGCATGGACAGGTTTCATGCAAGTCCAAGTTCAATCCTTCCTCCTGACCCATCCATGTTCGTCTCTGGCACATGTCAACCGTGACATCCGCTGGTGTTATACATGTTTAGACGAGCAGAGCATCTCTGCCACCCCCCACTGTTTCTCTGTGTGGGAACAACGGGTACACAGTCCCATGTCAAGCACACAAAACACATTGTGCAGCCATGTACATGTGTGTTACTGTCATGCATTCACTGAAGCAGGCCAAAGGCCCTGGACGGCTGGCCTGTGGGCTGCATTGTTAACAAGAAGCACAACATAATATAATTCTTACGTAAGGGATAATCCACAGCTAGCCGTGCGTTAAAGGGTTTTAATGCACGACGTGGAGGCCAAGAACCACCTGACGCGGAGGCCAAGAACCACCCGACGCGAAGGCCAAGAACCAAGAACACTGCCTCTGCGAAGTGCATTAAAATCCTTTAACGCACGGCTAGCTGTGGATTATCCCGCTTATACCATGGTCATTTGTCAAGTTACATCTTTTATTGATGTTTACAGTGAAATTTTAGATCAAATAGGTGAAAATTACAGTGATTTTGTCAGTTAAATTTCAAACGTAATCAAACTTACTGGAGCTACCTGTGCGTTAAAGGGTTTTAATGCACAATTCCAGCCAATCAGAATCGAGTATTCAAAAAGACCATGGTATAACTTAAAATAACTGCCCTTTTCTACTACAACTGAAAAACAGAAAAACATGGTAGCCTACTGCAGCTGAATTACAACTTCAATGAAAAACTCTTTCAAGCATTACACATTTAACTTTAAGCATGTAAAAAACTAAATTAGAAAATAAAACATCAATAAAATTGCAGGTTTTTACATTTATTTAAAGACTTCATAGATGTTGATTTTACCACGACGGTTGCTATAGGGACTTGCTATGCAATAGCACGGTGTTTTGGGTGTCTGTTGCTTGGTTCATTACAAGTCAAAGGCGTCCAACAGTCTTACCCTGATATCGTAGTTTATTATACAGACAAACTATAGAACGGTTCACTTCAACAGCGGTACAGAGACGCCGCAGGCCGTACCTCGACGCCATTGGATGTGGACGGGGAGCTCGTGGACGAGTTTTACTTCATAAGAAAAATAAATTTACTTTTTACATTTTTTATGGTTTGCTATTTACTTGGAGTATACAAATAATCTCACCTCAGAATATCGATAGTTCGACTTTTCATTTTAAGTTATGAAAAAACGCTTCCCTCGTACGTGTCTTGCACTTGGGATAGTGGTCGATAGGCCCCTATGATTAGGCTACATTTGTGAGTGTGTTTAGCTTAACGTTTACGTTTAAACAGATAAATAATTCATTTTTGCTAAATTACATTTTTACAGAAGACTTTATTAGAAAAAGTAAGAGTTTAATTTTCTAAACGATCTGCCTAGAAATTTAAATTAAAGTATTTTTATTCAGAGGTTATATCACGTCTGTGAATGGTGCGGAACGTTTAATACTTACAGGTTTGTTTAAATCCCCAAATCTAAAAACTTACAGTACTGTAATACTGTAAGCCTGTGGTTCTCAAACTGGGGTCCAGGGGGGCAAGTTGTGGCATTTTATGAAATATGGAAATTTCTCATAAATTTTGTGCAATCAAACAGAAAAATAATACCACCAACAAAAATAATTGATGTTCCAACATTGTATAATTGAATATGTCTTTGGTTTCATTAAAATTCTAAGTTTAAGATCATACGTCTTTATTTGGGGAGCCACAAAGCAATGCGACCTACACAAAGCTTACAACGAAAAAGTTTGAGAACCACTGCCTGAAGAATCATTAAACACCACAGTGCTCGCAATGCTCGTTCTTACCACCAGATGACAGTGTCGTGCAATAAATCAAATCCATTTCTTAATCTCAGTGAAATTTATGGTCTATGTAAATATAAACCCTTAGTTTTAGGACAGTTATTTATTCCTATTTTTTATATTTTAGAAGAATAGTACACTATTGAGCACCAGAAAAATGTCAATTATGTTCATTTTCATTTCACAGGTCCTTCTGTAGAAAGCAGGTAAATCCTATTATCCACAGCTTTGGCAAGGGAGAGTTTGAACAAATTGGTCAAATTCGTTCAGCTCAACGTAACTCAATTTTATAAACCAAGTACACAAATGTAATGCAAAAAGAGTGAGTTCCACAATGCAGTCACACAGAACAATTATATATACACTGTACGGAATAACAGTACCACTGTGAGACCACCTGAAGGTCGCAAATGAGTTTACACCTCATTGTTTAGTCCAATGAATGATCATGGCTGTTTTGATATCGTACAATAAGTTATTTTGTTTTCACAATTAAATGTATGCAATGGCAAGGAAAATAAAAGCCATTCTCTGCTAAAAGAGAACAAATGTGCCTTCTTCCCCTTATACTGCATGTAAATATATTTCGGTGCGTCTTGTGATAGATTATACTGTCTAGGTGGTTCATGAGATGAAAAAGTTTGTAAACCCCTGATTTATAAGACATTTTCCAGCCAAAGAAAATAAACAGTAGATTCTTTTTAATTGGCTGGTCATAACACAAAAGTGGGTCACGGGTCTGTTCCCATTGGGAAAAACAATGCAAAATGCATTATGCAAAGTGCAATATTACCCATATAATAAAAAAAAATAAAAAAGTAAAAGGACTTTTAAAAGTAAAAAGAGACCTCCAGATCATATCATATCTTGCACATCTGGTTATTAACACATTAAATTAAAACAAACACTAACCCTCTCGCTTTCTCTCAACAGTGGTCTAGCTTTTGGTAAAACTAGTAACTTTGTATTGGCACCTACTGCACTATTGCTCCTGTATGACATATCGCTTATTGCTCCTTATACTCTTTGTAAGTTGCTTTGGATAAAAGCGTCTGCTAAACGACTAAATGTAAATTATACTTACAAAATTGACATAATATTAAAAGTTATATAGACACATTTTAATGTTTTGTTTTGAGGACATGTTATCAACATGTTTTTATATTTGTTTTAAGTTTTGTACGATTGCCAAATTTGATGCCCAGAGAAAACATAATTTTCAGAGACAGTCTCCTTGGAACAACCTGTCTCAAGGGCATGCAGGTGATTGGGATCTCAGCACCTTGACAACAGTTTCTGGGTCAGTCCTTCTAGTCCAGCCTGTAGCTTTGTACTAACAACTCAAGTTGTAAACCATTACCTTTACACGTATACAGTATTTTGAGTGGCGATGTACAGTATAGCGCATGCAATGTGTTTTCCAGATCTGAACCCATGACCTCAGCATTGTTAGCATAACACAAGCCTGTGATGAAATGAGATTGAAAAACAGTCGACTTTCTGTTTTCCTGAAAGGGGGAATATTTGAGAAAATATTGACACCGAAATTAAACATAAATTTCCATATTTTCTGTGGAATAATATAAACACCTCATAAAACCTGATGACTTCATTGTACAGTATGCATTATCTTTCATATGTATAAATATATATGAATGCAATCTGATGGGAATTCATGGGTGATGGGTGGTGTCGTGGCGAAAAGTCGGTCAGCCAAGTTGAAAGAATTCACGAAGACCAGAGAGCCAGGTTTCCAGAGGTTTCAATCTTTATTTGCTCGAGCAAGCAAAGTGAGACACACAGAGTTCATCTGTAGATGCCCAACGAATACATGTCTGACTCCATCTTTTATACACTGTTCTCAAGTTGTTATCACAGTTCAAACCAATCAGGTTTTACCTGACCTCATCTTCTACCAACCAGTTTTTACATGACATCACTTATTTTTATTAGTCCATCCCCTTATGCCTCGTTACAGTTATATTTCATCCTGCACTTGCTACAGTTATATTTCCGGCCTACCATATTAAGATCTCCGGCCTACCATATTAAGATCTCCGGCCTACCATATTAAGATCTCCGGCCTACCATATTAAGATTTAATTGTAGGGAGCGCTCTCAATAACACATACGTATATCATGTGCTCTTTATCTTGACACCTTTCCGGGGGCTTTCGGACGTCTCAATAACACATACGTATATCATGTGCAATAACACATACGTATATCATGTGCTCTTTATCTTGACAGCTTTCCGGGGGCTTTCGGACGATACATGATTTAACCTTGGTTTTATTAAAAATGAACTCATGGTTTAGTGTGATAATGATAAACAACCCAGCGTTCTTAACCAAACCTCTCTACAAAAGTGTGTGTGGTGTACGTGCATTCCTGTCTTAGTGTGAGAAGATATTTGGTGTGTACGCAGGTGTTCAAGTGTTCAAACTCATACATGAGGCCCATAGCCCTTGTTAAGATCAGAGAAGTATATGAACTCTATAACTTCCTTTAAATGTATTCTTTAAGAAAGCTATTTTATATAAAAAAAACTCAGTAATATTTAGAATATAAGAAAAGTCAATAATATGTCTAGAAAAACCACCAGTGGCGGTTAGCCACCTCCTAAAATATGTACGACTTCTTTTGATATCAGGTTATAAATATATAAATGTACATACACACGCGGTCTGTGTATTGAAGGTCGTGCTGAGTAACACTAAAAAAGGAGGAAATTCATGTTCATGAACACGAATAAATGGATTCCAAATTTCGTGCCAAAGCCACAAACTGCCTTGAGTGTCATGAACGTGGGTGGTGAGGACACGGAGACAATGACAGAGGACCCAAGTGCAGACAGCGGGTAAGGGGTTAACAAGACATTTAATAAAATATAAATACAAAACAAAGACCCACGTGGGGGTAACAAAACAAAACACAAGGGTATAAAACATGACACCAAGGACTAACTACACCTAACCAAACTAAGACAACACTTGAATTAAATACAAAATAACTAAACTACACTGACAAGACAGGAACTCACCACATATGACACACACACGACAGTACAATGAACCAGCACGAGACAGAAGACACAAGGGCATTATAAAGGGGATAAATCAAGAGGGGACAGGTGCAGGACATGAACTAATTAACAAACAATAACGAGGAGACGAAAGGGCGGGAAAAAAGACGCCACACCGGAGAGTGGAAGACCAACAGGGACAAAACGTCACTCTCCACATAAAACAAGAGGTTCTATCATGGTTCTGCCACTAGGCCAAGAAAAGCAAGACAAGGTGGGCAGAACCATGACACTTGAGACTCTGGGTTGACTATAATACAACAAGTACAATACAATCATTATAAAATTCTGTAAGGCTTGGATGGTAACATCCCATATGACGTCAAAAAGGCACACATGCTCACACACTACGCTGTTTAGACCATGATCTCCACCTAAGCCTTTTTTTAAACCTGCTTAAAGTGACTCAATCCTGCTAAATGGATTCCTAACACTGTAGAGAGGTCATAGATAGGTCAAAACCAATGGTTTCATTAAACATGTTTGACACGTGTGCACGCTAAACCACGCACCATGTTAACCTCTGCCGTGATATTCGGCAGTGACACAAAAACAGTCTTTTATGGTTTATGGTGTGTATTGGAGATGCTTAGAGAGGTTGTTTATAAAGTATTACAGAAGTGTATTCAGTGAACATCCTGTTTTAGGTCACCCGCCGTTTTTAGAACACAGTTTCGACCTTAAATTCATGTTAAGAGAATGTCTTGAACTGCTGGCATACTTACGTGTCTTTGCTCATTTTAAATGAAAGGGATGGATAAAAATGGCCTTGTATCGGAAAGATGAACACTGTTTCAAGGGTTTCAGAGACAACCAAAAGATGAATACTAAAGTAAACTTTTTTTTGTCACAGATGAACGTCACCTGGGTCAAGATATAGCTGTCGTCTGTGTGGTAATAAATACTTTCACAGTTTTCATGATTAAAAGAGACTTATGTAAAAGTAAAAAACAAACACAAACAGTATGTTAGTGCTGCAGGGAACTTAAAGTCATCTTCAACCAGAACCAAAGAGCAGAGATATTGTACACAATGAACTATAATTACTGTATAGCATGATCAAGTATAAATAGTACAATAAATAATAAATTAGGGAGTTTTCATTATATATATATAGGTCTATAAACAGCTGGCCTCTTTTTATCATATCTCCTTGTGCCTAGAAGTTTATATGGAAGGTTAATGTTCCGCTTGAGAAAAGTCTTAAAACTCAAGGCTGTAAATTACTGGCCAATGATGTCAATGATACAGCCACGGAGGAGAGAAGATCCTTTCAAATCTTAAAATGTCTGTTCATTCAAACTTATTTGTGAATAAGAAACTAATAATCAACTTATATATATTTTTTAATAAACGGTACAAGTAAATTTAAAGTACAGTTTCTTATTGATGAATAAAAAGAAATATCCTTATATATATGTGTGTACACACATACACACATACACATATAGATACATGTATACATATCCAATATATAGATTATTATTATACCTACATATGGATCATGGGTCATGCACGCAAGGTTTTAATACATAAAAATATGTAATGAAGAGTTATGTTAAGGTAAATTAGGGTTCAAGTATTCAATTCCCAAAAAGCACAAAATAATGTCAACAACTGAAGCCTTTAAGCCCCTGAGATCAAATTCAATTGTACATCTGGCTGAGCTTTTATGCATCTTAAACCACCAGGTATGTTCCTAAGCATGGCAGAGTTAAAACAACAATAATGTAATAAATTTTAAGCCAATATCATAGGAGAAACAGAAAACAATAACAGGACATAATATAAAAAGGCATAACACAATAACTTTCTATCAGTATGATCTGAGAGTCAAAAGTAACTTCATTGGTTATTGGAAAATAAAGCTTCTGTGTGATAATGGCTTGGAAAATCATTTGAAGGAAAAGTTCACCCAAAAATGAAAATTCTGTCATCATTTACTCACCCAGCTATTCCGAATCTGTATAAATGTCTTTGTTCTGATGAAGTGCCCCAGAACTGTTTACTTTCTTGTATACATTCTTAAAAATATCTTCTTTTGTGTTCAACAGAACAAAGAAATTTACACAGATTTGGAACAACTTGAGGGTGATTAAATAAAGACAGAATTTTCATTTTTGGGTGAACTGTTTCTTTAAGAACTTTTTGTTCTGTTAAGATTTAGCTTTCATTCTTTGTGGTCCCAGAGATCCCAGTGCTATGAAAAAATAATACCAAATTAAAAATTGCTTTTCACATTCTGTCTTCTGTCTACTATGTGTCTCCTAAACAAATTTGAGAAAATATTCATATATTATTTACTCCCTGTTGGATCACAAAGCAGACTTTAAACAGTAGACGGTTGTAATATTGAATAGCAACATTGTGTGGGGTCATTGTAGGACATTGTATGAAAAACAAAACAAATCCAAATCGATATCTGACAGGAGTGATAAACTTTTTACAGTACACCAATCTGGCATGTGCAAAAAATATTTTTGTAAACGTTTTCAGATATACCAAACAATACAGACATATATTTTTATAAAGGACAATTGAAAGAGACTTATAGGGGCGGTTTCCCAGACAAGGTTTAGCTTAAGCCAGGACTAGGCCTTAGTTAAATTAGGATAATTAAGTTGTTTTAAAAAACATACTTTACAAAAAAATATTACTTTGTGCATCTTGAGACAAAACAATCACAGTGATATATTTTAAGATATGTCAGTGCAAGTTGTTTTCGATCAAGGCATCTCTCACATTTAAGTTAGTCTGAGACTAGCCTTAAACCCTGTCTGGGAAACCGCCCCATAGACCCCAAACAGATGGTTACATAACAACCGTTACATAAGTTTGGTTAACCTTTTATAAAAAACACATAAGGTTCTGTTCTCAATCTATAGATATTACAAGGTGGAAATTACTTTTATTAGACATGTATTAAAGAAGACATGGTTTCATCTTCAGGTTACATGGATTTATATGAGAATGTACTTGTCTCCTGAATGAACTGAGCTAAAATTACTCTCTTTTTTAACCCCCCCACAAACTGACAGACTGCTATTCTCACCTTTGACTTTCACCACCTGCACAACTCCTTACTATATATAATTTAATAATTTAATATAATTTAATAATTAAGTATAATTTAAGATGTGTGCTGTATCACTTCCATTCTTCTGTGGAACACAAAAGGAGAAAAATTGCTCGTTTCCACAATTATAGCTTTCAAGCTTCACAAAAGACACAAAAGCTCTATAAACGTTTCCCAAAAGTGCACCCTTTAAGTAGTCCACTTGAACCTGAGCCCTACATTTCAAAATGTCTTTTAAAAAAAAAGACCTTTGTGTCAGAACAGGCCAAACTAATGTCATGTCTTCATTTACTGACGATATTTTTCCCCAGTGAGCCGGATTTAAGATGAATCTGATTCAAGAACAAATAATTCAGAATTCATTCATAAATAAGAGATTATCATTATACAGCCGATTCCTCTCATGAACAGACCAAAAGCTAGAGTGGGTGTTAAGGTTGTTTTTACATAAAGCTTTTTGTTTTAAGCCTGAAACCCTGTAACTAGTTTGTCGAATGGACCTTTCGGGTTCCACGGTAAAAAATGCCATACAGGTTAAATCTCCCATGCACTAACATGTGAATGAATGGGAAAGTGATGGAGGAGACTGCGAGTTCATAAGTTTTACTATAAATACCATGGTTAAACTACTGTTATTTTAGCAATACTATATGGTTAATTTGTGGTTACCATGGAATAATACTGCATATTTTTTTGTAGTGAAAGCAATATTAAACCATCTTTTTTTGTGTTCCGCAGAATAAAGTCATACAGGTTTTTAATGAAATGAGGGTGAGTACAAATGATGATGGAAATTTTATTTTGGGGTAAACTATCCCTTTTAAAAAATGTGGGTTAACACATGAATCTATAAAGTAGACCATTCCATAAAATGTTCTCGGTTCCATACTCCATACGTGTCATTTAGCTTTATGTATAAAGAATATTTGCTAGGATGACAACGATGATAAACACATTTATGAACCGTATTATTATGACAGCTCAACCTCTATAGCCACAAGAAAGAGACCTGAGTTGCTTCTCACCGACCGCCTTTATAAGTGCGTCTCGCGATCAGATACTGACGTCGTAAAAGTTACATTTTTGACAGCACCTGCCTATCAAATGATTTTTTCATAGATTACCGAACTTGTATTTAACGAGCGGTGTAGAAAACAGCAGATGGGACAGACCTGCCCAATAATCTACAAGTACCTCCGTCCGGATAGAGAATGACTTTCTTGCCGACCTCACACAGCACGACGAACGATGGACGACAGCGAACACTTCAATATAATTAGACATTTATGAAAACTTTTCGTTGCCGCTCGGATCAGTGCGATAAGGAATCATGTCTCTGAATATCTCGAGCTTGAACAGCACACTTCACGCGCAGCCAGTCCTTACCTACAATGTCCTCGCGCTCGTATTCGGTGTGCTGCTTATCATTGTGATCATATGTGGAAATGTACTCGTGTGCATCAGCGTTTACAAAGAAAAGGCACTGAAGACGACGACAAACTATTTCATTGTGAGTTTAGCTGTGGCTGATCTGCTGTTGGCTGTCCTTGTTTTACCACTGTTTATCTATGCGGAGGTAAGTCACGTTTACGTAAGTGCCAACACTGTTTGATACATGAGAAGTTTACTTTTTATGTTTGCTGTTGTTTTACAAATTAATATTAATACAAAGAACTGTGGCATTACCATGTTTTAAATAGCAACATAAAATTGTTTCTGTAGACAAATATCTCTGACATTTCTTTGATTACAAATATGTGACCCTGCACAACAAAACCAGTCTTATGGGTCAATTTTTCGAAATTGAGATTTTTACATAATCTGAAAGCTGAATAAATAAACTTTCTATAGATATATGAGTTGTTAGAATAGGACAATATCTGGCTGAGATACAACCGTTTAAAACTCTGGAATCTGAGAGCGCAAAAAAATCAAAATATTGAGAAAATTGCCTTTGAAGTTGTTAATCAGGGGCACTGTGGCAGACCATCCACTCACAAAAATAAAGTTTTTATATATTTAAGGTAGGAAATTTACAAAATATCTTCATGGAACATGATCTTTACTTAATATCCTAATGATTTTTGGCATAAAAGAAAAATCGACAATGTATTTTTGTCTTTTACTAAAAATGTTCCCGTGCTACTTAAGACTGGTTTTGTGATCCAGGGTCACATATATGGTTTGTTTTAGTATTTCATTTATTTATTTATTTTCAAAAGAGACTATGTACATTAATACACATCCATGGATGTAAATGCACCCAAAATTAGCCAGAGGCCAGTTTTCATTTGTAGTCTCTTTGCCAGATTATTGGGCGAGAAACTTAAAGAAAATACAACAATTACTAATAAATATACCATCTAAAAATAAAACATGCGTAATATAAAAATATAAAAGAAGCCAGTTTAGTGTTCACATTTTTGATTATACAGAAGCCATTTCTTAAAATTATACTTAAACGAGTAAAATGATTTATACTCTGCTTATGTTTGTTTTAGTGCTAAGTTAAAATACTATGGTTTTATTAACTGGTCCTGGAACTACCTTTGTACCACTTAATACCTTTTTTTAATGATAATGGTCTGTGTGTGAATAATTAAATATATTATTTTGATCACATTGAGATAAGCCATTTTAATATACCAATTAAAAACAATTCACGTAAATGACTTCTTTCAAATATATTTAAAATAATGAATATTGCAATATATTACTTGGTTACATAACTCGCTGGTTGAGTCCTTTTTCATTGAGTGTTTTAGGCCACTTATCGTATTAGCCTCAAGCACTATAAATCGGTCGAGTCGTTGCCACATTTGGCTCATTGGATTGGTTTGGCACCATTAGAGCACCAAGGGTGGTCTGAATGTCAAAAGAGATGGAATCCTATCTTAACATGTGTTGTAGTAATGTAGAATAAACACAAGGAGTGGCCAGGTTTATAACAGTACTTTGTAGTAAATGCTCATTCTTGCATTTTTTGGTGTAAAACATCTGCCATCTTTGCAGTTTCAAGGTGGCGTTTGGTCCTTGAATTTGGCTCTCTGTGATGGACTGATGACCATGGATGTGATGCTCTGTACGGCATCTATATTCAATCTTTGCGCGATCAGTGTTGACAGGTTTGGACTTCTTTCATATCCCTGATGTTGTGAGCGTGTGGTTTGGCTTTGTCCAAAAACAGTGAACATTTGCATGAGCCCCGGGGCATTTTCTCTAGAAAGAATGCATAATCAGTTTATAGTATTTCATTTTGACCTAATCAGGTTGTGGAAACAGTGTATGCTGGATCGTTTATATTGTGTGAGGCCAACTTCTTTTAGGATTACTAGTTAGAATAACAAAACTATGCAAGACAAAAGAAAATATGACTCAGACTATATACAAGCTCACTTTTGTTCATTAATTGTGTGCATTTTCTGTGAAACAAAAGTACAATTCTATACTGTGTTGGGGCAGCAAATATGTCAAATTTGAGTCCTGAAACAAAGAGTTAAGAATAAATGGTTTTGCATGAAAGTCTACAGCATTAAGTCTTTATTTCAGTGCATCAGTGCATAAATGTATATGCCTCCTTAACAGGTTTATTGCTGTGTCTATACCACTGAACTACAATCTCAAGCATGTTGACCATCGTCAGATTCTCTTACTGTCCGCCACATGGCTCTTGGCCCTTGCCGTGGCCTCACCCGTCATTTTCGGAATTAACAATGTTCCACAAAGGGACCCAAGAGAGTGCAAACTAGAAGACAACATTTACGTGGTGTATTCCTCCGTATGTTCCTTTTTCATTCCCTGCCCCATAATGCTCCTACTGTACTTCGGGATGTTCCATGGCTTGCGCAAATGGGAAGAAGCTCGCAAAGCCAAACTAAGAAACAGTATTCAGGCCTGTCGGAGGCTGCAGCACGCCGCAGTGGCCACCGCATTTCCTCCATTGGGGGCTCTGCCCCGGGTCATTGAGAGGGATTTGGCTCAGTCCAGTCTCGAAGACCTAGACGACTTAACACAGCCTTCCTGCCCCTTTCCACCAGAGTATAAAAACAGCTCCATTCAAAGTGTGGCTTACCCGGAGATTCGCAATGGCCAGCCAGCCAAACAAAAGAAGAGGGCTAAGATCAATGGCAGAGAGAGGAAAGCTATGAGGGTTTTGCCTGTTGTTGTGGGTAAGTTTCGAAAGAAATGTAAAACGTGTTTCCTGGAGGGTTTGGGGTGGGGAATATTTGTGCATGTGTTGCTGTCGAAGAGGCTTACTATAAAATGCATCTGATGCATGCAAGTTCAAAAAGCATAATGAAAAAACATCCAAATGCAACTTGAGCTTTTACTGACAGGTCTGTCCAATTAAGTTGTGTACATACATAGTCAAGGAATAAAAACGGAAGTTGCATTTCGCTGTAACACCTAAAGAAACTTCTAACTAGAAACAAATCTCAAAATGCAGTTGTGATGTAATGGTTGGCCTGGTGTCTTAACCTAATTTCCAGCCCACCGTTCATTGGCACACTGAAGCAAAAATGTGCCATAAAATCGCCATATGATCACAAATTGATTTAATGCATTTATTACAAATCTCTCTTGTTCATTACTATTATTATTTTAAGATAAACGTTTAAATGTAAATGCATAGTGCTTATTGTTGGGTCTTAAAGGGATAGTTTACCCTAAAAATTACAATTTTGTCATCATTTACTCACCCCCAGGTTTTTCCTAATCTTTTTACATTTATTTTTTCTGCTAAACACAAAGGAAGATATTTGGAAGAATGTAGGTAAAATAAATACTATGGTTGTCAATGGAGGATGAGATCTGTTTGGTTACTGACATTCTTCTAAATATCTATCTTTGTGTTCAGCAGAATAAAGAAATTTATACAGGTTTGGAACCTGAGGGTGAGTAAATGATGACAGATTTGTACTTTTTGGGTGAACTATCCCTTCACAACCGATTTTGCATTGCAAACGTTTATTCGGTTATTTTATATCACAATATTTTTACTTAAATATATTTTGGTTTGGGTTTAATCAAATGTAACCAAAATGTATTTTAGTAAAAAAATGTTGAATCGTGTGAAGTCATTTATTAAATATCACTTCACTAAAAATATTTGTCAGCTAACTTTAAAAAAATTGTTTAAAGTGTTTAATGTTTGAAAAAGTCTGAAAATGTTTGACTACATTGTAAACATTTAAGATAAAAAATTATTTAAAACACCTTGAAAATAGATATTTGTCTTTAAAGACCCTAAAAGTTAACATTTTATTTAAATGAAAAATATTTAATTTCTGAATTATGCAGACTACTTTAGTTTACATCATTGAAAGTAATTTTTAAGTGTCAAATCCAACGGAAATAACCACACACCCAGTGTATGGAGCGCCAGAGATGAAGAGCAATGCAATGTCAAATGTAATATTTCTTTTAAACTATTAATCTTAGTCTGACGTCATGAAGGTGTCGACCTCCTGCTCTAATTAGAAAGCTGAAAGATATGTGATGTACGTAGTTTGGTAGCAACCACAGAAATAACGGGGGTAGAAATACTGAGTGAGTATCAGGCACTTCTCGCACCCCAGCACAGAATAAATGTAGTTCAGGTAGCTCCTTAAAATAGCAAGTGCACAGTTTCATGTTTTACACTGTACAGAGGAATGTGTACTAAACAGGAATGATGCAAATACATTCTGCCTTTTTAGTTCTGTTGGGTTCATAGGACCTAAAACTGCAAACTACTGGGTGAAAAAAACTGCTAATGGAGAAACATGTAAACATTTCTTACACCAGGGAAACACCTCGCAAATGATGTGAAACATACCCAATACTGGATATTTATAGAAATACCATTACTATACTTGAATAATTTAGGAGAGCAGAGGCCATGGAATAACATCTATCTATATTTATCTATAATATACATGAGGTTGATTTATACGAGCAGCTTCGTCTCACATGTTCTTCAAAACATTTCGTTTGACACAGTTCAGGCTCTGTCGCGACAGATCCAGTGTTGCATAAGGCAGAATAAATGGCTGGGATTTCACAGGTTTCTGGCTTATGTGAAGCTCTCAGAGCTTTAAGAATCGGAATTTGTGAATTTTCAAGAATGTTCTTTTTTTTGGAACTGAATCAGTCCAGATGCCGTGCAGAACATCCTGGTTTCAAAAGATATTGACATCTATTGACATCATCTATGTTACTATTTAGCTACAGTATAATACAGTCATCCCTTAGTGAAAAATAAAAGATCCCCAGAGCAGAAATCTGCTGCTAACTTACTTTCTGGCATTTAGCTGCAAAATCATGGTATTAGTAAAACTTTGTGTTATGTTATTTAATGGTTTATAAGCTTACCATCCCCGCCCCCCCCCCAAAAAAAATGTATTTACTAACCCTCCTGTCATTCCAAACCTCACTGTAAAAAAACTTAATTTTACAGAATTTTTCTTTTATATTTTACAGGTTTTTTTAAATATGGTCTAAAAACGCAAAATTACAGAAAAAAACCGCAAAAGAAAAACAGGGGGAAGATGTAATTTTACAGGGAAATGATTTTTTTTATGTTTTTTTTTTTAAATACGGTCAAAAACTATAAAATTACAGAACAACACAACACATTTACAAGAAAAATGGGGATAACAATTTAATATATATCCTTATATCCTATAATTTTACAGGAAAATTTTTTTTTACGGTATATTCCTGTTTTTCAAGTTTACAGAAATTTTGTATGATTTTCTTTTGCAGAACACAAAAGATATTTTGAAGAACGTTGGTAACCAAACAACATTTGCCCCCAATGACTTCCTTTGTAGGAACATAAAACCAGTGAGACGTCTCTCAAAATATCTTCTTTTGTGTTTTGCAGAACGAAAGTCACATACAGGTTTGGAATGACATGAGATGAGGGTGAATAAATGTGTAAACTTAAATTTTTGGGTGAACTATCCCTTTAACTAATCGTGTTGTTTTATTTTCCTGCAGGTGTCTTCCTCTTTTGCTGGACTCCGTTCTTTGTGGTTCACACCACGAGAGCTCTGTGTGAATCATGTCACATTTCTCCATATCTGATGAGCACAGTGACATGGCTGGGTTACGTTAACAGTGCCCTGAATCCTATCATCTACACTGTCTTTAACACCGAGTTCAGGAAATTCTTCAGAGGATTTCTACAGCGCTGTTGTTGACATCCACCAAACAGACTAAAATATATGACAATACCATAATTTATGACATTTCAGTGTGATAAAGTATATTTATAACACATATGCTTATTTACTTGAAACTGCTTGATTTTGTTTTTACTCTGATGTTAATCTTGCCAAAATATGTTTTCCATATTTCATATATAGTGGACTTTATATTCAGTACAAATTAATAGTCATAGTGGCGCCTGGAACTTTTCAGTGTCATTAAAAAATGCCTAAAATATCTTATAAGTAAAGGAATAGTTCACCCCAAAATTTAAATTCACCATTTATTCACCCTCGTGTCATTCAAAACCTGTATGACTTTTTTCCTCTGCAGAACACAGATGAAGATATTTTGAAGAAGGTTGGTAACCAAACAACATTGAACCTCATTGACTTCCATTGTATGAACACAAAACCACCGAGACATTTCTCAAAATATCTTCATTTGTGTTCCACAGAAGAAAGGTTCATATCGTCGCTGTTCTTCCAAAACCTCTTATGTCCAAATTCACAGTTTTTCAGGAACAAATTTTCAATGATTTAATACTGTTTTTGAAGTTGACAAGCACTTTTTAATATGCCGTTATTGCAAAACCCCGTGACATACATAAGGGTTAACTTATAATAATGATTTATGACAAAAAATAAAAATCGCAAAAGAAGGAGATACGAGGTTTCAGACGGACAGCGACGATATACAAGTTTTGAATGACAATCATGACAGAATGTTTATTTTTGGGTGAACTATCCCTAAGTTAAGAACAATAATTGCTATGATGTTATGTGCATTTGTCATTTGATATTGAGATTTCACATTTTCATAGGGTTAAATGTTAAAAAAACTCTAGCATTTGTGTTCTCGTAACACGACAAGCCTTCAAGTAGCACTGCATATACGTTGATTCATTTTATTGACTATAGGTCTTTCAAATATTCTTATAGATACTTATTAGTTGAACTGTGGGCTTAGATTTCATTCTGCTGAATCCGCAGTGAAGTGCTAATGGCAAAAAATCAGATCCGACCGAAAGAGTGTCTAATGAGGTTTGAAACTTGGGTTCCTGTAATGTAGCAGTGCACTAAAGCTTCTCCTTGAAGACCTCAGAACATCATCGGAAAAGTATCTAATGAACTTCCCGAAAAGGATCTGACCATATTTGGTTCTATTCTGCCTCATCCTTCAAGCACATCATCTGAGCACACTAAAAAAAAGGATCAGACACCTGTGCCGAAATCCCACTTGCCTCTTTTTTCTTTTTTCATTGAATAATAAATAAAATGTCTGCATGATCAAGTGCAGCTCATCTGGTATGCCTGACTTTGGCATTTCTTATAAAATGAGCCAAATCCTTATCAAAGGTGAATCTGGGTTATCTTACACAGTCTTTTTGCATGCATTTTAAATATAGACCGAAATTCAGTCATGTGAACTCTAAGTCATTTCAATGCCCATCCTATCAAATCTTAAAATCTCTCTTTTCATCTTGCTTCCAACAGATTATTGAAGGTATTGTTGTTTCGCTTCATCTCCTTAGCCTAAATAAAGAACTGCGAAACACTCTAGTGTGAATTAGAGCTAGAGGTTGTGTCTGCTCAGACGCTCTGCCACAATGAAGTCTGAACTGAATGCTGAGCAGTTCACCTTCTCGCTGTCCTCAGACAACACAAGCAAATCATAAGTCCTTCTATTCTGAGCAAGCCATTATCAGCATCATTCTGTGCCAATCCCTGAACATCACCATTTATGAAGGTGACAAACACAGAGTTGTCAACAATTGTCATGGAAAGGCTGAGATTTTAAAGCAAATGTAAGAGAACTTTTTGCAGGTGTCAACTTAGACTCCAGAAAATATCAACAGCAACGATTGAACAGCACTAGACAAAGTTAATAACTTTAAAAACATATCTATATAATGCAAACACATGAATGTAAATGTACATAACTATACATCAAAACGCGTGGCATTTGCAAAGAATTTCACTTTTTCAAGCAATTTATTGAAGTTACTTTTTACCAACTAGTTCATGTTGATTTTAAGTTCCCCTTTATGTTCACACAGGTCTAGTTTATCGCATGAACATATTTCACAATATTGGACATCCTGGAAGTGTCTATGAAGTTGTTGTCTTTATTCTGAACACTGTCTATTGCTTTATAATGCACAACACATTAAACATCTTTTTTTGTGAAATGTTTGCGCACTTTCAAGTTACAATTTGATGTTTTGTTATGTAATGACTATTATACAATTTATACAATTATTATACAAGAGAGTTCAAATATTTTGAAGGCCATTGTATACAACATACGTGATGATGGCATATTCTGATTAAAAAGAGAATTTTCTAAACATTAAAGCTGTACGATTAATCGTATTTTAATCGTGATAACGATTTATGCTTCCCACAATTAATTGAGCAAAATCGTTGTGATAAGCACAAAACTCCCACTAAAGTCAGAAAATAATCGCAAAGCTTGTATTTCTTAAACTGCCACTTTTCAGGAAATAAATAAACGTTGTTTTTTTTTGCAAAACCCACAGACAGACATGAAGGGTGAACAAGATTTATAAAAAAACAAGAAATCAAAAATGGAGTAGCAAAGTTTCATTCCGAAGGTCACAAAATGTTCATTGTCATGGTAGAGTGTTTAGATGATTGATAGCGTGCTTTGAAATACGGTGTTGAAGAAGTTCAATGGCAGCAGATTATAACATATTCAGTTGCTGTAAATATAGGCCTTATAAACATGCTGAACTGAAATAAAAAACAAAAGTTCTGAACTGACAAAATAATTGTGTCTATTAATCATGATTAAACTTTTGAGCAAATTAACCGTTATTATCATCATTTGACCCATGACCGTGCAGCCCTAAACATACCATAAACCATACACACCATATGAAGTAAAAATGAAACATGTCTGGGGAAACGGGTTTTCAACTGACCAACCAAAAAAGGCTTTAATGCAGGTGCATTCATGCACTTCACGCAATGCATTTTCATATACCAGACGAGATGTTACAATTACGCAGGAATCTTTTAGCAAAAATTTACCCACCTGTTTTCATTGTATTCAGTTTTTTTACTTCACAAGTTTTTAAACAAGGTTTTACATCACTATTAAAAATAACAAAAGTATAACCTGAGATTTTAAAATGTACTTTTTATTACTGTATTAAATATTTAAAATAATAACAGGTATATAGACCACTCTGCAAGATGTAAAGACCATTGATCCAGAAGCACTTCCTGTTGCAGTTTAACACTACACAAACGTTACAAGGAAATACAACTTACAGAACATTAACAATTACATCAAACTGTTAAATAAATCTATATGCAAAATAAAAAAGGTTGATGACATCTTGAAAAATGGTCTAAAGTGCTTGTGAATTGCTACAAGAATGGAGCTACCTTGTTTTAGATTTTCATAGATATCCATTTCCCACTTTGTACAACTTGTCAACACAAAAAACTGTTTCCATAATTGCATGCATGCACAGTACTGAGGAGAACCAACAGCAGATTTGAAACCGATCCCAAGTCAGACTGCTCATTCTTCCCTTTTCATTGAATCCTACAAAGTACAAAATAAATATTTCAGATGCCTATATGTATTGTGCGTTTAAAGGTTCTCTTTATCGCTTTCTCCCCAACAAAGAAAGAAATAATTAAAATTATTGAGTAAAATTGCTTCAGGCAGTCTAGTCACGTAAATTTCTTGCTTTTCATTCTTATGTAGGAATAGTGACTTGTTAGTGAACATTCTTGTTTTATTAAATATGACCATAAAAAAATCATTTCTCAATAACTCTCGTAGAATACAAAGTTTCATTTATTTTCTGCAAAATACGGTAGAGTGAAGACTCATTTACATACGGCCACTGGTGTGATTTATATGATTGATTTTAACTCACCTTCTCGGTGCCCACACTCATTAGGGCTTCTAATTCCTGCATCCAGCCGAGGAGCTCCACCAGCTTCTTTACCCCGCTAACGACTTCACCCACCTCGGCCACGTCATTGTGACGTGGAGACCCCCAGGCGAACGGCCCCACAAGATCTCGGTTTATCAGAAGGCGTGACACGGAGCTGCGCACCGCACCAGCTAAGCTGGCGAAGGGCTCCACCTAATAATTTAAAACATTGCAAATAATAAAGAACTAACTGGGTGATTCAACAGTGACATCTGCTGATAATACGGAGACATGACACAAATCACAGTGTCCTAATATTTATGTACCAGTGACTTAATGTCTAATCCTCCTTGTGGTATTAAATATTTATAAATGCATGTCTTGTCTTGTCTCTTATATTGAGAATCCACAGCATAGCGCTTACTGACAGATGAAGCATCATTGCTCACCTCCAGAGATGTTCCCATGATGATGAGCAAATCTGCCATCGGGAAGTCTGTAAGGTACGTGAAGAACTGTTGAGGAAGTTCCTCACCGAAGAACACAATGTCAGGCTTGATGACTCCCTTACAGACAGAGCATCTGGGTACGGTTCCTTTCATTATATCATTCTGTAAGGGGAGAGACATATATGATGAACATCAGTCATTATCAAATCGCCGGGCAATCTGTAAGGTCTAGATGGTTGGGACATGCTTACAAAATATGTCGAGAAAAAGTGCAGTTACAGAAGTGACAGTTACAGAGTACATCACATACTAACCCGGAGCTCTTCACCTTCGTAATCCCTGCGGCAGACCGTGCAGGTGGCTGTTGCAAAAGTTCCATGTGCCTCCACCAACATCTTAGGTGGAACGCCTGCCACTGCAGTCGATTAAAGAGTAGGAATGATGATCATTGATCGGGTACACATTGCTAATAAATAAGACTCTAATCAAGAGTGATTCTCGTATTTTCTTAATAATATTCATCATCATTACAAAGCACACAGTAAGTGATTGAAAAATCTTCAATTTCCAGGATTTAGTGACTCACATCGCTCCAGTCCGTCAATGTTTTGGGTGTACATCCTGAGCAGCTGGCCCTTGTCATGAAGCAGTCGAATGAAGTAGTGCGTCAGGTTGGGTTTGTAATTGCCAGGATACAACTCTTTGGCAAGTGTAAAAAAAGGGTTGGGATTGTGATGGAAGTAATTTATTTCAAATATGGCCTCAGCATAGGGTAGATTGTATCGTTGAAGGTTGTCATAAAGACCACTGCCTGGCGATCTGGGGGAGAAGTACGGTTAGGGAAGGGCAGCAAACATCTCAAAAGTGGACTGGGGACAGTCTACCTGAAGTCTGGGATTCCACTGGGTGTGCTGATGCCTGCACCAGCCATCACCACAATCCTTTTAAACCTGCGTTCTCCAATATTTGCCGCAATGTCCTCCAAGGTTTGCTGCTGAGCAGTGCCACGGGTTCCTCCAAACAGGCCTCTTGATCCACCGCATCTTATAAAGGCAGCTCTACACACGTTTGAGAAAAGTCATCTTAAATTCCTTCAAAGAACACAGCAGAAAACAAAGCAATACTTACAGACAATTAAATTCAGGTAAGAACAGTGGACTCCTCTGTGCAGCAGAACATGGTGACGACGAGATCTTCTGATGGGGAAAGTTTCTCCTTGACAGATCTAAAGAAAAAACATCATTATAAGAATGTCTACTAGATACTCTTGAATTCCTGTTAAAACATAAGACAATAATCTTATCTCACAACAGAGATACTCGATAAGCATAAGAATTTGTTGCAATGTAGAAATAGCCATAATAACTCATAACATTAACGTTTGTGTATTTGGCAGACGCGTTTATCCAAAACACTTACAATGCATTCAAGCTATACATTTCATCAGTAGGCTATGCATTTTAACTATATTCTTTGCAGCATGCACACACTAAATATGTAACGTTACTGGCGATAACGGCAATAACAGACATTGTCTCGTGCAGAGTCTTCTTCTCCAACAGCAGTTTTCTGTAAAACGTCGTCTGCTAACATTCAGTACTATCGTTTTCAGGTACAGCATGGTGAGCTTTTACGTTCTCAGAAATCGTACATTATGTTTACGACAATAACTTCATACTCAATCCATCGCATGCAAGTACTGTGTGCCTGTAAATAAACAGAGTAGGTCAGAAACACACTGATGACGTACACCTACCGTAATAACGTGTTTCCAATTATTGTTTCTTTATCCCTATATCTCCCAATGTCAAAATTATTTGTAAATATCATATGTGAACGTATACTAATGACGATATTAACACAGAATAATTATAATTACATCTCTTTAAATAATTATTACGTTAAAGTATAATTTCAGGGCTGTTTTAAGTGCGGGATTACTGCAGTACTTACGACGGTTTACTGAGCGTCTCTACTGCTAGTGTTTTCCTTCGTGGTATAAAATATTAGATGTTATTAAGTATATATATATATATTGTATATGAATATAGAAGGAGCCGAGGATATATATATTCTTTTTAAATATGGGGACTATTTTATTGCCAGGAGTAAATATGGGGACTTTTATTTTGCCTCTCTGAGTCTCGTGACATCATACGGAGTGTGATGCGGCGCCGCCGCGGTTTGTGGTCTTGTACATGATTCAAAGTATGATCTCGTTTTTAACATGTTTTCCGACAGTTTAAATATTACAAAAGCAATTTCATAATACTTTATTATCAAGTGCGCATAGATGTTTTCTGGTGCCGTCAACATTTGTGAATGCAAGGCGAAAAACAAAGTGATTTACTTCTCTTCACATTTCAAGCTGTTCAGGTAAGTTATGGATTTTATCTGTTTATAATAAATAAAAGAAATATATATGTTCATCCTCCACATAGTTTAGTAAGTTGTGTGAGACCAAAATTTAATTTCCCTGTATATAATATGCCTATGTATGATTTGATCGCAGAGAAAATGTCATGCAGTTTATATGTACAGTAAATAAAAAGATTGTTTGCCCAAAAATAAGGATTCTGTCTTCGTTTTCCTTTGTAATTGTGGAAATATTTTTCAGTTAAAAGTATGATTTAATTATCAATATAATCAATAAGTGTTTTCTTTCATTAAATCATTAAGCTGTGTGCTTTTGTCATGTGCTTTCTATTTTACTCAGTGGAAAGTTACTGTGGCAAACGGAGTGAGACAGGATAAGTGGGGGTTGGAACCATAAATTTAACTAAGTCAACACACACACACACACACACAAAGAGTCACACAGAAAAGAAATGTTATGAATCAATCCACTGCATATGTTTTAAGTATAATCATGAGTTGTGATGTGTTTTAATGAAGGTCATATAGGGCTGCAGCTATCGATTCTTTTACTAATCGAGTATTCTACAGATTTTTCCATCGATTAATCGGGTATTCGGATAATAAGTACTTTTTCTTTATTAAAAACAATACTAAATATACAAGAGAAATAAGACAGGTCTCTTAAAATGAGTAAAACAACTCAATTTGTTTCCTTTTTAGAACAATTAGTTTTTATTGCTGAAATAGCATACATTAATATCTGTGAAAACTAAACCCATTTAGTACATTCCATTACCATATTAAATTCAAAATGCAATATAATACAAATCATATAAATAAGAAACATGAATAAAAATGGAAATAATAATTTCAAACAATAGCCTATGACTTTTATTTTGGCAGGTTGTCAGAAGACGCTTATTTTTTAGTATGTCTGTTTCTTCACTCAAACAATAACATGTTTGTGAAATAAACTCTCAGCGCAACTCTGGAGGTGAAGTTCATGTCCTCATTCAGCGCAGACGCAGACAAATTCATGAGCATCACGCGTGTAGCACGTTAAACTGTGCAGTTCATTCACTCAGACACGCAGACCAGACAGATGAAATGTGTATAACAGGATTCGGTGTCCACTAGTCCGCATCTAGTTTGATGGACTCAATGCAGCCGGAAAACAAGTTTCACTCGTAAAATAGACTAAAATATCAGTTCACCATTTCAATAAGCTATTTATAGGGCTGTGACGGTGGCAGTTTTTTACCACCGCGGTGGTAATAGACAAATCGACCGCGGTGGTGCGGTGGTTGAGAAATATATATTATTTATATAAATAATATTTATATTATTATATTTTGCGTGTAGCAACCACATGACGAGTGGAAGAGAAATATAGACCTTATTTAAATACTTGAAATTGTTAAATAATTGAAATATGATATCTGAAATAAATGAGGATGAAACATCCGTCAATGTTTAACGCGCAAATCCATCAGTGAAACGGCACACTACAGCACATAAAACATTTAATAAACATCAGTAAATAATGAAAACTTAAATGATATAAGAAAAGCTAAATACTAAATAAAAAAGCTCTTGTTGCAGTAACTTCAGTCAGTGGCGTATTAACCCTTACAGTCCTTAACAATTCCATTTGAAACAAACTGTTTAAACCTACATTGGCTTTCCTATTCAGATTGCCATAAAAACTTTACTTTTTCCGACTCGTTGATGTGAAACTTACTTGTTGACATTGTCCAGATTAAAATGTGTACAGCTGCACTAAATGCGCGTTCAGAAGATGTGCACAGGAGCGCAAATGAAGAGATGTCTCTCCGCAACCGCGGCAAAACCTGCGCGCGCTCCGACACTAAGCAAGCGGGTCATAGCCAGTTTTGATTTTACGTATCTGTTCATTTCACAAAAGATCCATTGCAAAACCCGCAGAATAACCTGGGTTTTGCCGTGCAGGCCCGCGCTCTTACGCACCAACGGAAACGTATGCCAATAATTTCTGTTAATTTAAAATCTTTTAAATAAAACCATCCACAACTGAAAGGCTACAACTAGCAATCGTTATCGCAACTCTCATATTTATTACACCTATATTTGTCAGAGTGACGTGCACTACCGCCGGTGGCAGTTCGCCACCGTCATGGCACTTTACCATCGCGGTGGTGCGGTTGTTACGGCAACCGTCACAGCCCTATAAACTATCAGTTATTTATCAGCATGAGAAACACGTGTGAGCAGTCTAAAATGCGTGTGTCTCACGGTGAATGCGTGAGACTTGAGAGCCCTGTAACATGAACAGAGTTTAGCGGGCTGTGCGTCAGTAATAACGGTCCATGGGGAAACGCAGTGCTCCGTGTGTACTGTAGTTAAATGGATTAAACGAGGCTTCGAGGCAACAAAAATTGCCTCGATGATTTTTTGTATTCGAATAACTCGAGTTACTCGAGGAATCGTTTCAGCCCTAATTCATAGGATTAAGAAACAACGCTACATAATTAAAAGCATTAGATGATTGAGTGTTTTCTTTTTACTAAAAGAATGTTAAGAATGTTGGTATGTTGTCCGGCCACAAGAAACTGTCTCTAGGGAACACTCCCCAAAAGAAACTGTCTCTAGAGAACATTCCTCAAAACTAGCGACTGACCACAGGATGTAAAACATGTGTTGTGAGAAGATGTTGTTTTGCAGGAACTAAGAAAAAAGGACGGAGTCAGATAAACTGGTTCACGGTGATTGGTTGCCAAGAAGCAATACTCCCTAGAGAAAAGGAGGAGTCAGAAGATGAGCACGACGTCAAATACTGAATAAATATGTGTGTTTTTGAATAATTTGGGTTGTTGGCTTGTGGTGGAGTGAGGAGATCGTCTGACAACCCAAAGCTTTGTTACTCCTTTTTACATCTGATAATAAACTTCTAATCGATTTTGGAGAACGTCTCTGTACAAATTTTTGAACATGCAGGACTGCCTCAAAAGTCCAACAATTGGTGACCCGTGACGTGATTTGTCAAGAGACGAGGGCACATTTGCATTTTCGTTGGGAAAAAACGGAACGAATTCGGGTTCAACACACAGGTCGACCAACATAAAAAGGTAAGCAGAAGCCTGTTTAATCAAAATTCTGCTATTGAACATACCTAAATTGTTGTGTTGAATTTGATGAACATTCCGTATGAGTAAAAGTAAAGTATAAGAGAAGTTTTGAGAAATCAGATTTAAAAAGACAATACTGTAAGACGTTGCGTCACACAAGGAAATTGTGAGACGTTGCGTCAACCATAAATTCTGTCAGGTTAGAGTCCCTTGGTTGAAAAATACCATAATCTTGTTGGGTTACAGTCCCTTGGCTTGAAGAAACATAAATTTCTGTTGGTTAGAGTCCCTTGGTAGACGTACCATAAATTCTGTGACATAAGTGTATATCTGTGTGTAAACGAGTAAAGTGTGGGTTGGAGGCCCTTGAGTCAATAAACTCATAAAGTACCAAAGTGTGGGTTGGAGGCCCTTGAGTCGGTAAACTCATAAAGAACCATTGAAATTGTGTGCGTTGTGGTAATCGCGTCTGGGACAAAAAAGGCCAGGGTGAAATAAATCCCTTTGAGTCGGCGAACTCATAAAGGAATATTCCAAAATTGTCTGTTATATGTTTGAATGTTGTGCAAAGTGATGTGAAAACTGATTTAACCGTGTGAAAATAGATACTGTATAATTTTTGCAAACTGTGAATAGAATTTGTGCGTAAAATGGCTGAATTTCGGAAAGAATGTGATGAATATGGATGTCCACCAGTGTTGGTGCAGTGGCAAAAGGTTACATATATGCTTTTAGCACAGACAGAACCGAAAGATAAGAAACAGAGACAGAAAGAAATAGACAAATGCTGGGTAGCGTTATGTGATGATTGTGGGTGGGAAAATGCAGAAGAAGTGAGAATGCCGCTAGCACCAAAAATTAGAGAAATGGAGAAAAAAGCACATTGTAAGTGGCACAGACACGTAGAAGGAAAGGATAAGATAAAATGGTATAACTCAGGGAAGCATGGTAGTGAAGAAGAAAATCTAAAGAAGAAACTTAGAGTGTGGACTAGAGTAGCGTTAACAACCACAGCACTCAGCTCGCAGAAAGTGCAGAGTGGAGAGAGAATAGAGGAAGTGAACAGCTCAAGAGTCAGAGAGAAAAAGGAAGAAAAGGCAGGAAGCATTCAGACTACCCCTTCTGCTCCTCCCCTTCAGAAACACATACCTTCAATCTATCCGTCATTAAGCCATCCTCCACCATATGAGCCTCCCAAACAGCAGGTAGTGATGACAATTAATGGAGGAGAAATGGATGTTGAAGTAGGAGAAATGACTTGTGAAATAGACAGGATACGCAAGGAATTTGATGAATTAAAAACTGCAGTGAACAAGGGTGTGGAAGACACATTAGTAAAAGCACGACGAGTTATGGAAGAAGTAGAGAGAACAAGACATGAACAGGAAGAGTCTGAGAAGGGTGACAATGAGAATACTGAAGAAGACATTATATTTGCAAAACCAATAAATACATCCACCCCTAATCCACAATCAGGGACCAATATGCTAACAGGGCCAATACCAGTTCAATTTGCAGGGAAAATGACACTGGGTGAGCCAATAGCCCACAGGTTAAGGAGCAGGAAACAGCCAGGGCACCCAGACCATGAGGAAGAGAAGGAGGAAAGGGAACATTACCTAAACTATGACCCAAGTCGTCAACTACAGGTACCTCAAATGCAAGCACCATTAATTCACAGACCAGGAGGGAATTCACAGTACCAACCTTGGTCACATAGTGACATGACAGCGATAGCAAGTAAGTTGCCACCCATTACCTCAGGAGGCAGCAGATGGTTGAGTAAGCTGACAGCACTCAGCCATGGCACTGACTTGGCTTTGGGTGACTTGAGATGCCTGTTGGGTCAGATACTGACAGCCTCACAAATGCAAAATTTAGAGCTCGATGCAAATACTACATATGTTGCAAATGAGATACCATTTACCAGAATAAGCACTGTTGTAAGCCAAACTCTTCGTCGACTATATCCCGTGCCACCAACCGTGTACCAGAATATAAAATTCCGCATTAAGCCAGGTGAGACTGGAGCGGCTTATTATTTCCGTTGTGCTGCTGAGTGGGAACAAATGGTGGAGGAAAACAGTTTAAACAACCCTGTGACACGAGACATATTTAGAGCAGCAGTAATGACAGGAGCTCCAAATGGAGTAAAACAAGCAATGGAGAATAACCCAGATATCCCAGTGGCAAGTAACGAGGTATGGGAAAGACATTTAGTGCATCACACAGACAGAGCAGTGGAAAGAGCCAATAAAGATGAAGAGGAACTAGAAAGAGTTAAAACCCAGTTGTTAAAATTGCAATTAGAAAAAGCCAAAAGTGAAGGGACAACCAAAAAGGCCAAGCAAATGCCACAACATACTCCCAATGCACCCCAACCCATAGACCCATATCAAGGACCCCCTTACAGTGGTTCTCCTTTTGGAGGACCGACACACCACCATCCATATAGCAACCCACATTATGCCCAAGGACCAAACCGTAGGCAGGGACCCCCCTGGAGAGGAAATGGACGAGGGCAGCCGGAAAGAGGGAGGGGAGGGTTTGAGAGGGACCAGTGTTTTGAGTGTGGTGAGTATGGACATTGGGCGAGAAATTGTCCACAAAAATCAGCACAGAGTCAAGGCCAGAGTAACGGTCCACCTGCGGGGGGATGGGGTCCCCGAAGAGGTGGTACCGGTGGTCGTGGCAGGGGACCACAGACCCCACACAACCCGGGGCAACACTTCCCGTCACCTTCCAACCTACAGGTGCCTGTGCACCCAACATGGGGCCCGGAGGGTGGGGCGGAGGAATGTTGAAGGGGCCCACAGAGAACCACCATGAGAGGAATGGCTGAACCTCTCATGGAAATAGTGGTAAGTGATCAACCACTAAAGGCTCTGGTGGATACCGGGGCCACATACTCTACTGTAACAAAGGGCACGATTGACAATAGCGATCTGACAAATCGCACAGTAGGAGTAATAGGGTTCTCTGGTGAGGTAGAAAAATGGCCTATGACAAAATTGCTGAAAGTAAAAATTGACAAACAGATATTGACACACTCATTCCTGTACTCTTGTAATGCTCCCATCCCCCTTTTAGGCAGAGATCTATTAATCAAATTAGGAGCCAGCATTTTATGTTCACCCGAGGGAGTGATAGTGAAATTTCCAGATGGTTCAGAAACAAATTGTTCCCTTGCAGGTCACACCACAGACAGTCAGTGGATGTTAACATCGTGTGGTGAGTTAGAAGATGCTGACATATATTGGGTTGAGCTAGATTCCAGTGTAGCCCCAAACAGCGTTGTATCTAGGTATAACGAACATCGCCAGTGGATCACAAACATAGACATTTTTCTGCCACCAATAGACCCCTTACATTGCACATTGTTTTATGACAGGGATGACACCACACAATACCAAGATCTGTTCCAGGAAATAGAGGACAGTAAATGGGTGTTAAGGGGATCCGGACTCATGATAGGAAAAGAGGGAGTAGTGGCACCAATTTTACTGACAGAAGAGCAGATGAAATGGTATGAAATGTCTGATACAGCTGCACCACACGTCTCTGTAGCATTACATCCGAAACATGAAGCTAGGGAGCTAGGCAACATGACTAAGAGGCTGTTGGCAGCTAATGATTGGAAACCCACAGAAACTTGGGGTATCCTGTATTCAGAGACACAAAAAGCATATTGGGTGCAAGACCAAACAGAAGACACAGGGGTGTTGACACATAAACAGATCTCTAGAAGCCATGGTAGGGAGCAGACAGACGCTGACGGAGCAGAAAAAATGATTGACACATTGCCAGATAATCTATGGTCTCAAGGACCAACAGATGTAGGGTTTTGTAACATCAAACCTGTTAGCTTCAAATTGACCACCACCACACCTATTTGGGTCCCTCAGTACCGCAACAAACCAGAAGCAGAAGAAGGTGTAGCCACCACTGTTTCCGGACTGATTGAAAAGGGAGTGATAACCCCTTATAGGTCCAATTGGAACACACCAATTTTTCCAGTGCCTAAACCAGGCACCAATAAGTACAGGTTGGTGCATGATTTACGCAACATTAACTCTGTTGTGGTGACACCCACCATGACTGTACCAAACCCATATATTGCACTGTCTATATTGACCCCAATGCACCAATGGTTCACGTGTATTGATTTGGCTAATGCTTTCTTCTGTATTCCAATCGCAGAGGATTGCAAAGCATGTTTGGCTTTTACATACAGGGGATGCCAGTATTCTTACAACAGACTACCACAAGGGTTTATTTTGTCACCAGGAATTTTTAATCATGTTTTAAAACAACAGCTACAGGACTGTAGCTTACCTGAGAACTGTGTCATGATCATGTATGTTGACGACCTACTCTTGGCAGCCACAACTGAAAAGGCGTGCTTGGAGGCTACCAGAGTTGTGTTGCTTCAGTTGCACAAGTCTGGTTTCAAGGTAAGCAAGGACAAACTGCAGGTGTGCAGACCTTGTGTTACATTTTTAGGTCGACTGATCACGGCACAGGGATCAACTTTGACAGGGACACAAAGACAGGGTATACTCAGCCATCCTAAGCCAACCACAGTGAAAGACATGTTGTCATTTTTAGGCCTCACAGGATTCAGTAGGCACTATATCCCTATGTATGTTTCACTGACTACACCACTCAGGCAGTTGATTAAAGAGCATGGCATGAAAAATCTGAAAGCAGAACTTCAGTGGACACAAGAGGCTGAACGGACGTTCATTGACCTCAAGACACAGCTAGCTCATGCTGTGCACCTGAACTGTGCCAACTATGAGTTACCTTTCTTCCTGGATGCCTCAGAATCTGGCTCCAGCGCACATGGTGTCCTGTTTCAGAAAGACCAAGGCAGGAGAAAAGTGTTGATGTATGCGAGTGTGTTGTTAGACTGTGTAGAACAAAGACAACCACTTTGCTCTCGATTTGCAGCTGGTTTAGCTAAAGTTGTGCACAAAACATCACACATTGTAATGGGCCACCCATTGACAATACTCACCACACACTCTATCATGTCATTCGTAAATTCAGCATCATTCACGTTTTCACCACTGAGACAGAGAAGAATAGCTAAGATTTTGACCAGCCCCAATCTCACATACACACATGAGGGCATTAATATGGCTGATCTGATGGGAGATGGACAGCCGCATGATTGTGCACCCATCACCGAGAGAGCATCCAAAGTAAGAGAAGATCTGTCTGCGGTGCCATTGACAACCCCACCACCAGTTATGACATTGTTCACAGATGGTTGTTGTTTCAGAGCAGAGGATGGGAGCCTGAAGGCAGCCTATGCAGTAGTTGAACAGGTGGGAAGCTCATTAGTGACAAGAGATGCAGGGAAGTTAGAAGGAAAACAGTCAGCACAGAGAGCAGAGATGATAGCAGTGACAAGAGCCCTGTACTACGCTGGTGAGACCCGTGTGAACATATATTCCGATTCAGCATATGTTGTAACAGCTGTCCACGTGGAATTGCCCTTATGGCAGAGGTGTGGTTTTATCACATCCTCAGGTCGACCAATCACGCATGCATGCGAAGCCAGAGACCTTTTAGAGGCTCTGATGATACCCACAGAAGTGGCAGTAATTAAGTGTCCAGGTCACTCCAAAAGTGACTGTCCTATCACTGATGGTAACAATGCAGCCGATCTAGCTGCCAAAACTGCAGCTGGCTATGTTGCAACTCAGCAGGTGGTGAGATCAGATAGAGCCTGTAGTGATCTTTTGCCTCGTTTCACTCGAGAATATTTGGTCAAAGAACAACAGAAATCTGCCCCAGAAGAACAATCAGTCTGGTTGCAGCATGGAGGTATATGCTCGCCAGATGGTCTATGGCAAGCGCCAGACGGACGTCCGGCATTGCCTGTCTCTCTGACCGGTTCAATCTTGACTCAAGCTCATGGGGTAAGCCATGTGAGTGACAAGCAAATGATGAGAGCTCTCGAACATTGGTGGCATCCGTTTTTGCAGTCCATGGTGTCAGGTCATGTGACAAGTTGTTGTATCTGTCAGGAACACAATGTAAAACCTAGCATCAAACCCAAAAAAGGTTGTTTCCCTTTGACATCTGGTCCAGGGGAAGAAATTGTGATTGACTTCACAGATATGATTGCACGGGTACATGGCAAACGCTATGTTTTGGTGATTGTTGATTATTTCACTGGTTGGCCAGAAGCATATCCTGTCGGCCGAGAGGACAGTACGGCTGTGATCAAGTGTTTAATCAATCAATACATACCACACTATGGTTTTCCGCGCCGTATCAGATCAGATAACGGTAGCCATTTTAAAAATGAACATCTCAAAGTGGTTGAACAGGCTTTGGGCCTAACACATGCATATGGTGCGGTTTATCATGCGGCCAGCCAAGGTAAGGTTGAACGCCTTAACCTGACGATTAAACTAAAATTGGCTAAAATCTGTGCACAGACTAAATTGAACTGGCTGTCAGCTTTACCCATTGCTCTCATGTCTATTCGTTCTTCTGTCAACAGGATCTCAGGCTTTACACCTTTTGAATTGCTTACAGGTCGTCAATTTCCAGGCCCAACCACGGCGTTGAGAGAGGACAGCGTGCAGCCATTGTCACATACTGTGTATTTTGATAAACTAACAGCTCTGATTCGAACCTTTTCCCATCAGGTAACTCCTGTACCAGCACAACCGGAGGAACTGCCATCTCCAGTCACGACAGACTGGGTCAGGACGAGAACATTCCGTAGAAAGTGGAGTGAACCACGTTGGTCTCAACCTCTATGTGTAACATCTCGCACCTCACACTGTGTGCAACTACAAGGGAAGGGAGGTACTTGGTTCCATTTAACATCCTGTGTAGCTTGTGACCCCCCTTCTAGGTCTCTTGCTGACACTGGTTTGGACCTGAGGACTCAGGTCCAAGAGAGGGAGGATACAGAGAGTGACGGTAAAACAGACACTGAAATTGCCACTGGACAATACCAACAGCTCCAAATTATACACAAAACAGGCGATATTTTCACAAGCCCACACACAGAACCATTAGCTCATTGTGTAAGTGCTGATTGTGCATACGGGGCAGGTATTGCAAAGCAGTTTAAGGAAAAATTCATTGTGTAAGTGCTGATTGTGCATACGGGGCAGGTATTGCAAAGCAGTTTAAGGAAAAATTTGGAGTGGAGAAAGTAAGGTGTCAACATGAAAAACCGGGTGAGTGTGCAGTAACCCAGGAGGGAGACAGGACTGTGTTTCACCTAATAACTAAAGAACAATGTACTGATTTACCAACATGTGATTGTTTCACAGAGGGCCTGAAAGGCATGAGAGATTGGTGTGTGGCTAGTAGAGTGGGAGGTGTCTCGGTGCCCCGGCTGGGGTGTGGTCTAGATAAACTAGACTTCAAGAAAGTGCAAAAGATTCTGAGTGAAGTGTTCACGGATGTGGACATGCAAGTGGCCATTTATTCCTTATAATCAAGTTTTCATTATGGTGTGATTTTGAGTGTTTTTCAATGTTTTTCAATTTTCAGGTATAAAAAGTGTACTTTTAAGAGTGTTTTTATAAGATTGTAAGGTATTAAGTTTTAAAGAAGTGTTGATTTTGTAAAGATAACAAGACATTACTAGAGAGGGTGAATACAACAGCAACAAGATGAAGCTGTGGTGATGTCCATTGTAGTATCGATTGGAGTTTTCCTAGCCATATTAATCACCTGTGGGTGTTGTTGTATTCCCTGTATTAGATCACTGTGCAATAGATTAATTGTTACAGCTATTGAAAAGAAAGAATCTCCACCNTGATTTACCAACGTATGACTGTTTCACAGAAAGCCTAAAACACATGAGAGATTGGTGTGTGGCTCATAGAGTAAGAAGTGTCTCGGTACCCCAGCTGGGGTGTGGCTTGGATAAGCTAGATTTCAAGAAAGTGCAAAAGATTCTGAGTGAAGTGTTCACGGACGTGAACATACAAATAACCATTTATTCCTTATAATCAAGTTTTAATCATTGTGTGTTTTTGAGTGTTTTTCAATGTTTTTCAATTTTCAGGTTTAAAAGTGTATTTTTAAGAGTGTTTTCTTACAAGTTTTAAGGTATTAAGTTTTAAGAAGTGTTGATTTTGTAAAGACAACAAGAGTATTACTAGAGAGGGTGAATATAACAGCAACAAGATGAAGCTGTGGGAAAATTGGAAATTGTTATGTGTATTAGGAATAATTGCAGGCATCATTGTAGGGATAATATTCGGAATACAAAAAAGTCAAGAAGGTAATAGTACCACAACAAGGACTAGACACAGGAGGTCAACAACATCAACAGATAAATGCTTACAAAAATATGGAGGGATTGAATTAAATTATGACAAGGGCACAACCACCTCATTCCAGTTTGACCTATGTAAAGTTATAAATTGTGGTAGAAAAGAAGCCACTTGGAGACCATACGAAGTGTATGTGTGTTACGATCATTTGGTAAATGAAGACTGTACAAGTTGGCAAGAGGGAAAGACCAAGGCCTTACAAAACATGCAGGTCGTCCGGTGGTGCCCAGAATGGAACCTGGTAGTAGCAACTAGTGATACATGGGACCCATATCCATATAGTAAAGGGGGAAATGATTTAAAGGGAAAATTGACAATACAAAGAGATTACTCACGTGGAAAGAACCCAATAACTGTGTCAATAAAGCCAACACAAACTTTTGAATTATCGAGACAAGGAAAAGATGGAGTGGCATATGTCCTATTAGGAGTAAGTGTAAGTGGGAGGGACCCATTGGGACTGATTAAGATAAACATAAGGAATGAAAATCAAACATCAAATACCACAACTGCGGCGCCACCCTTATTGCCCGTAAAGAATCCAAAGAATGAAGTAGTAGAGATTGACTATACTAAATTGAAACCAGAAGACATAATAGAAAAAGCCACAGGGTATGGGGAAAACAATTTATGGCTGGAATGGATAATCACCACAGCCAGGGAACAGGGATTAGATGATTGTGTAGGGTGTGCCAACGCAAGACCCAAACTACACACAGAACCGGCTCCTCTGCATCCAGACGATACTTGGGGCTACGGGTGTATGCTAGCCTTGACACGTCAAGCATCACCACCAAATTGTACCACGTTGGCAGCAATATTTCCACCCATCTCAAACCACTCTAAAGCAGGACCATTCACACCACAGAAAGCAAACTATACGTGTTTTAACATTACACGTAACTCACCAACAAGTAACCTAGGGGAAATAAGTAGTGACTGGTGTAATCAAATAGTGATAGATAAAGGGACACAAATAGGAACATGGGCTAGAGCAGGATTGTATTATTATTGTGGAGATCGTAGACTGTTTACTAGAATACCTGAGGGAGCAAGAGGAGTGTGTGCTATGGTAAGGTTAGGAGCCCCGATAGCTCTGATAGGTGAAAGAACTGTGAAAGAGGAAAGCATGAGTTCAGCCACACTTGCCAGAAGACGCAGAAGACACATCCTCAGGAAGAGGGCAACAGGTTCAAGTGTAGATTTGTCATTAAACAGCCCCACATACATCGATGCAATAGGAGTTCCTAGGGGAGTACCAAATGAATACAAATTAGCAGATCAGATAACAGCAGGATTAGAGAACATACCGATAATATCTGCATTTTTCCCAGTCACCCCTAACAAAAATGTAGATAGAATTAACTATGTACATTATAACATAATGAGATTAGCAAATATGACAAGAGATGCGATTGATGGTTTGGCAGAGCAACTAGCACCGACTTCCCTAATGGCAGTCCAAAATCGGATGGCCCTGGACATGCTGTTGGCAGAAAAGGGAGGAGTATGTTTTATGTTTGGAGATCTATGCTGTACTTACATTCCGAATAATACGGCCCCAGATGGATCGGTTACTAGAGCATTAGAGGGATTGAAGACATTGTCTGTAGAGATGAAGGAACATTCAGGTGTAGATAACCCTATAGGAGATTGGCTAGATGCGACCTTGGGGAAATGGAAAGCAGTGGTGATGTCTATAGTAGTGTCAATTGGGGTTTTCCTAGCCATATTAATTACCTGTGGATGTTGTTGTATTCCCTGTATTAGATCACTGTGCAATAGATTAATTGTTACAGCTATTGAAAAGAAAGAATCTCCACCCCCATACAGTATGCCCTTGTTATCAGAAGATCTCATGGAACATGAAGAGGATGATGTGTGACCTCTCAAGAGGTCAAGAGAGGGAATTGTGGAAATATTATTCAGTTAGAAGTATGATTTAATCACCAATATAATCAATAAGTGTTTTCTTTCATTAAATCATTAAGCTGTGTGCTTTTAATGTGTTTGCTTGCTGTTTTATCTAGTGGAAAAATACAGAGATGAAATAGAGGGTTTGTGTGTACGTGCCGGATTCGTGAAACCACAAAAAAGAGGAACAAGCTTGCAGAAATAGAACAGCTCGTTTTGACAAAGTCTTAACTAACAACACACACACTCAAAGAGTATCATAAGGAAGGGACGTTATGAATTAATCCAATGCATATGTTTTAAGTATAATCATGAGTTTTGATGTGTCTTATTGAATCATAGGATTGAGAAACAATGCTGCATAATTAAAAGCATTAGATGATTGAGTTTTTTACTGAAAGTATTTTTACATGTTGTTTTGCGATATGAAACTGTCTCTAGACGACACTTCCTCTTTATTAGCAACTGACCACACGTTGCAAAACATGTGTCGTGCAAAAGAGATGTTTTGCAGATATGCATGGTGATTGGTGGAGAGAGAGAGCAGCACTCCTTACAAGGAAGAGGAGGAGTCAGAAGATGCGAACGACGTCACATACTGAATAAATATACGTGTTTTTGAATAATTTGGGTTGTTGGCTTGAGGTGGAGTCGTCTGGCAACCCAAAGCTTTGTTACCCCTTTTTACATCTGATAATAAACTTCTAATCAATTTTGAAGAACGTCTCTGTACAAATTTTTGAACATGCAGGACTGCCTCAAAAGTCCAACACAGACCGCAGAGGAGATGCCCTGCATCCTTCTGCTCGCTCCGATCTTGCTGGGTACACGCGTACTGTCACGAGGGTGTGGTGGAAGAAGAACCCAGATGCAGGCAGGCAAGATGCGGGGATAACAAAAAGACTTTGTCCAACTAGAAACAAAAAACCCACAATGGGGAAAAAAGACACTAACAGAATAAATAATACACGAACTTTGACAGGAAAAAATAACTGGACTGGACTAAACTAACATAACACTTGACTAAACATAACTTGACAAACTAAACTAAACTAACACTTACTAAGACTGGAGTTCTTTAAACAGCAAACAGGATAACAGGACCACTGACAGCACGATACACATACACGACGTAGTACAACCACGAGCACAAGACAAAGAAACAAGAGGGTATATATAGGGAAGACAAACGAGGGATAACGACACGGGGCAGGTGTGGGTAATAAAACACTCAGGGAAAGTTAACGAGGAAACGAGATGGCGGGAACAGAGACGAGACACTGGAGAGAACGTATATTATTGTCAAAAGGACAATAATATGTTTCTCTCCACACATAACCAAAGGCTTTGTCATGACTCTGCTACAGGACCAAGAAAAACATGACTAAATGAAGCAGAGCCATGACAGCACCACTGACATAAAGGAAATTTACTTTTAATACTTGAGTACTTTTAAAAGCACGTACTTCTGTACATTGACTTAAGTACTGTAAGCATCTGTCTTTACAACTTTTACTTGTAGTGGAGTAATGTTTGACCAGTAGTATCTGTACTTTCACTCAAGTAAGGAAGTTGTGTACTTCATCCACCTCTGGTTTTAAGACGCAGCCTCTGTCTCTCTGAACAACATGTTAAGAGCATGGTATGTAAAAGCAGAAAAGCCTGTTGCCAAGCCAAGACAGCCAAAACCAAGCACCAAAATTGGAGTATATAGTACTGTATGCAATGGCCGCAAACTGATTGTATGGTCTGAAATACCAATATTACCGATTTTTTATCAGAATCTGTTCTCATAATAAGTGTTGGTTTGTTAAAAATCTTCAGATTATTTATGGTGAGCTTGGGTTTTGTTCTGTTATGTATTACATTCATCAAATTTTATATTCTGTTTTTTAAGCAGCTGTGTTTTATTAAAATATTTTTTGTACAATTGCCCCAAAAATGTTGAGATACAAAGAAACAGGCTCAAGTCACACTTTATGTATTAATGCAACTCATGGCAAGATATTCAACAAAGTGGCATCTGAAAACAAATGAGGCTTGAGCTTTTCTCTGAGCTACTAAGCAATTACTTTCAACTAACTCATACTCAAACCGGTGCACAACGTTTTGCTACGTTTCCGGGTTGAACGACATTTTCCTGGAAACGGTGTGAAACAGGGTTTGAGATACATTTCTCTTGTTTGGTGGATGTGTCAAAAATGTCAGCCCAATCAGCAGAAACATGTATATAAACCATGCGATATTAAAGAGACAGCTCGCACAATGGGTCCAAGTAAAGTTGTTTACAAATGTCAAATCATTTCACGTTTTAACAATGCAATCAGTTGTCGGTGGATGAAATCAAGTCCCACCCTACTTTTTTCTCATTTCAGAAGTCATTTCACTTGGGTGCATATCATGATATGGAAAAAAAGACAATTGCTACTTCCGTTTCATGCAGACTTCAGATTTCAGTTAAGTAGAATTTATTTGCTAAAAACAGTCAAAAGAGCACTTTACAACATTTTTATTTCTTATAACCCATGCAACTATAACAGTATTACAGTACCAGAACAGGTATTGTTACATAAAAAATATGAAAACAATAAAATTCTCCAACCTCCAAGGTTGTGGGTTCGATCCCAGGGATTGCACATGCCTATGTATAAATGTATAGGATAAAGCAATGTAAGTCGCTTTGGATAAAAGCGTCTGCCAAATGCATAAATGTAAATGTAAATGAGCTGACGCAACCTGCTAACTTGTGCATTGAGCATCTTTAGCTTTGTACGATATGCATGACAGTAAGAGCTTTGGTTTACCCTAATGGATCAGACATTAGCCAGAAAAAAAACATTATATGCAGATTCAAGTGATCCAATAATTCTGGTTTATGTTCTTCAGGTTTCTAAGAGTCAGGATGAGGTTTTGTTAGCAGTACAGCAGGATCCATTAGAAGCACTCTTTCAATATTCTGCCCAACCTCAAACCCCCTCCTGAGGACATTGTCTCCTTTTGGTTTTTTCTCACAGTTTTGGAAAGTGAAATGGTAAATTTCTGTTTTTTCTCTGCACTGTAAAAAGTGAACATTCGTGTTTATTGGATTACTAAAACTATTTGAGTCAGTGCTTTCTGAATTGTAACTTACATTTAGTCATTTAGCAGACGCTTTTATCCAAAGCGACTTACAGATAAGGGAAACAATGGAAGCAATTGGAACAACATAAGGACAACAAAAAGCATAAGTCCAATAAAAGAAAACTGGTCTCATATAGCCTACCACAGTGTACAGAGCGAAGTTTTTTTTTTTTCTTGAAAGAGTAGAAAAGAGATAGAAGTCAGAACTGATCAGTCAGGTGTTGACGGAAGAGATGTGTTTTCAGACGGTTCTTAAAGATGGCTACAGAATTGGCTGATCTTGTAGAAGCGGGCAGGTCATTCCATAAATGTGGAACCGATCCCGAGAAGGTACGTGAGAGAGATTTTTTACCTTTTTGGGATGACACCACAAGACGTCGTTCATTTGCAGAGCGTAGGGATCTGGCGGGTACATAAGTCTGCATTAGCGAGTGAAGATAAGGGGGTGCCAAATCAGTGGTGGTCTTGTAGGCCAGGAGCAGAGTCTTGAATTAGATTCGAGCGACTATAGGGAGCCAATCTAACTTAGTGAAGAGAGGAGTGACGTGTGCTCTCTTCGATTCATTGAAGACCACTCTTGCCGCTGCATTCTGGATCATCTGTAGAGGTTTGGTTGTGCAAGCTGGAAGTCCAGCCAGTAGCGCATTGCAGTAGTCCAGTCTGGACAGAACAAGTCTGAAACCAGACTGGTTGCTGTCCAGGAGGTTGTTCTGGGTGAGAAAGGATGAGAGCTGGTTACATACCACCCGTTCAAGAGTTTTAGCAATGAAGGGGAGGAGTGATACCGGTCTGTAGTTCTCTAACAGTGCAGGATTAAGAGTGGGTTTCTTGAGTAGCGGGGTAATACGGGCCTCTTTGAAGACTGTGGGAAATGTACCCAGTGGTGAGAGACGAGTTGACATTAAGCGTGTTTCCATCACTCTGGTTTTATTCGCATTTTGAAGTTTCGCATCAGAAATGAGTGATGGAAACGCCAAATTTCGAATTAAAAACCCTTAATTCGCAAAAAGTTTTTACGCTCGCTTGAGGTGGTTTTTCAGTTTTGCGAAAAAGGGTTAATGCGAATAATGGGAGATGGAAACGCATTTGCCGAATAAATTCCCCCAAAAAGCCACGTAACTACACTATGAGACGGCGTAACCTGACTAACCAGAGAACTGATCTTGTTACACAGCATCAGAAATGTTGTTACGGTCATTCTTAAATGCCTGAGCAAAATCGTCAAAGTATTCTGTAATTGCCTCTTAGAACTGTCACGACTGTTTCCCAAACAGCAGACATCCACAAAAGCACCGCATTTATTGTGTTTCGTAATCGTCTGCTTGCGCAAGTATTATTCTATATGAAAATCATTATATTCAGTGGCTTCTCTTACTTTTCTTACTGATATTTAGTGGCAGTTTATTAGGAAGTGACGGTTGACTATTTGGATGGAAACGGTGCTTATTCGAAAATGTTTTATGCGATATTCCAATTTTGCGCATAAGCTAAATTCGCAACTTTGGATGGAAACCCGGCTAATGTTACGTCATTTTGAGAAGGTTTGTGTGCCACTGAGGTGTCAGTAGAAAACGTGACTGACCATTTCTCACGTGTAAATTAACGCTAAGCTAAGCGCTCCTTGGTCGGTTTCGCTCATTGGATGTTTTTGAGGAGTAGCAAGTCCCAAATTTCATTTTGTTTTACTTTAATTATGATTCTATTATTAAATGTTTCGTTATTAGTCTGTAACGATTACAGGTAAAACATTTTACATGTAGTTGTTATGTTTGTTGCTGCATCTATTAATGTCAATAAATATTCAGTCATTATAATGCATTTAATGTTGTGTATTAATTATTTTATTTTAATGCGTTCAATACACTGTGTTATTTAAAAAAAGTGTATTTAAAAACTAATTTAAAATAGTAAGAGCGCTTCACGTCTGTGTTCATATATCATACAGTAAG